>NW_005842001.1:417725-420486 GCF_000455745.1 Alligator sinensis
CTGAGGTGCTGGGAAGCTAACTAGAATGCACATGGAGCTGGACAGTTCAAATGCATGTCAAATTTGTTCAGGGTGCAACTACTGTGAAGTTATTCTCTGCCCCTAATCAACTGTTAAACAATTGTTATATTGTAAATTCATTGGTATATCACATCCTCTTCAGCCCTATAACCTTCGCTACTTCATGGGTTCAGTGTTCTGTAATCCCACAGAAATGACCGTAGCAGTGTTCTGCAATCCTACTGGTAGGCGTCAAGCAGAGACAACTGTAGCAGGGTGCAGTGCCCGCGACAAATCAGCCTGTGTGGGGCCAGGACGCAGCAGCAGAGTTGGGGTGGCAAGCAGCTGAATGCAAAGCCGGCCTGGCTCCGCAGGGCCCCCCAAAGCATGGGGCCTGGGACAGTTGCCCCGATCTGATTCCGCACATCCCCACCAGGGGCAGCCCTGGCTTCAAGAAGAAGTTCTGTCTGAAACTTTTTTAAAAAGTCAAAGGCAGCTAATGCAGCTGTTGCATAATCCAGTAAAAAAGGCTTTCAGCTTACATTAAAGTCAATAAGAGTTTTCCCATCAAATTCAATGGAGCAAGATGAGGAAGAAAAAGCCCATTAAGTGGCTTGTCCCTGTAGCTATAGCAGCTTGCCATTTACAACACAGATATTGAAGCATTTTGCTCAACTGTTAAGAAGTTGGGCGGGTAGGTGCTGAAGGACCCAGTCAGTCCCTGCTGACAGCCAATGCATATATGCAGCCTAATGAATGTTCATTGTTAACTCTTCATCTCCCCCATTCCATTGAGATATTTGCTATCAACTCATGCCCCTGTTTATTCCCATGTGTGGCTACTACAAGCACCATAATCTTTTGGCAGGCATATTAGAGAGAGCATGGTACAGATAACGCAGTTGGAGTACTGTGCCACACTTCAGGAGAGATGTGGACAGTATTGAGAGGGTCCAGAGGAGGGCCACTTGCATGATCAGGGGGCAGTAAGGCAGGCCCTGAGAGTGGAGGCTATGGGACCTGAACCTGTTCAGCCTCCACAAGAGAAGGCTGAGAGGGGATCTGGTGGCCATCTACAAACTGGCTAAGGGGGACCAGCAGGCTATGGGAGAGTCCCTGTTCTCCGAAGTACTACCGGGAGTAACAAGGAATAACGGCCATAAGTTGACAGAGAGCAGATTCAGGCTAGATATCAGGAGGCATTACTTCACTATCAGGGCAGCTAGGATCTGGAACCAACTTCCAAGGGAAGTGGTGCTTGCTCCTACCCTGGAGGTCTTCAAAAGGAGGCTAGATAGACACCTAGCCAGGGTCATTTGACCCCAGAATATTTTCCTGCCCATGGCAGGGGGTCGGACTTGATGATCTGCTTAGGTCCCTTCCAACCCTAATAACTATGAACTATGACATACTTGGATGACACAGTATGGGGCTAATCTGTACCTTGGCAAACTCTCACTGGAATCAGTGGAATACACCGGGAGGTAAAGGAGGTTCATTCTAAATGAATGTTTTTTCCTCTGCTGACTTGTTTAACCATCAATTCTCCTTCAGCCTCCTTCACATTCTCTAATTGCTTCCCTAAAAAAGTTAGGATCCAGTGAAATTACACATCACCTCTGAGCGAAAAAGAATGCAATGTTTTATGCCTCAAAATGTAGCATCTGATGGAAGTGGACATTTTGGGGTGGCAAGAGAATGTCTGAATGTCTCCATCAAATTACTGCCACTTTGGAGAAAAGCTACAAAATGTTAGGTCTGTTGAACAAGGAGTTGCAGAACCCTTGCGTTGAGTGTTGAACTGATGACCCCAAAGGTGCAATGACCTACTTTTGAGCATATGAGCACGTGTAATGTAGATAGTTTAGGTGGGAAAACTTACCAGAGGTAAGAGTTGCTTGATGAACAAAGTGCCATGGGCTGTAAGTGAGGAGTGCAGAGTTGAATGAAACATGTGCACAACAGTTTGGTTGTAAGAATGAGTGACAGCTGACTGTCACTGAGCAGACTGTGGAGTGGACACCTACCTGGTCAGGTGGGCGGCCAACTGGCTTAGGGACCACACCCAGACAGTGGTGGTGGATGGTTCCTTCTCAGCTTGGAGGGAGGTGGGTAGTGGGGTCCCGCAGGGTTGGGTTCTCGGACTGATATTATTCAATATCTTCATCAGCGATTTGGATGAGGGCATGGAGAGCACCCTCTCCAAGTTCGCTGATGATACCAAGTTATGGGGCAAAGTTAGTACACCGGAGGGCAGGGAGCAGATTCAGGCTGACCTGGACAGGTTGGATCAATGGGCAGAGAGAAATAGGATGCAATTTAATAAAGATAAATGTAAGGTACTCCACCTGGGAAGGAGGAACCCCCAGCACACCTATAGGGTGGGGAGTGTCCTTCTCAGCAGCTCGGAGGCAGAGAGGGATCTTGGAGTCATAATCGACTCCAAGATGAACATGAGCCGGCAGTGTAACGAGGCCATCAACAAGGCCAATCGCACCTTGTCGTGCATTAGCAGGTGCATGACTAATAGAACAAAGGAGGTGATGCTCCCCGCTATGCGGCGCTAGTCAGGCCGCAGCTGGAGTACTGTGTCCAGTTTTGGGCGCCGTACTTCAAGAGGGATGCGGGGAATCTCCAGAGGGTCCAGAGGAGGGCCACTCGCATGATTAGTGGCCTTCGTGATAGACCCTACGGGGGGAGGTTGAGAGAGCTGAATCTCTTCAGCCTTCACAAGAGATGGCTGAGGGGAGATCTTGTGGCC
>NW_005842001.1:421129-445422 GCF_000455745.1 Alligator sinensis
CTCTTCAGCCTTCACAAGAGACAGCTGAGGGGAGATCTTGTGGCCGCCTATAAATTTATTAGGGGAGGTCAGCGGGGAATAGGGGAAGTGCTGTTTACTAAGGTGCCCCAGGGGCGCCCGGACCCGGAGCCAGCCCGCACAGTTGAGAGGGGATTTAGGTTAGATATTAGGAAGAAATTTTTCACAGTAAGGGTGGCCAGGATCTGGAATGGGCTTCCAAGAGAGGTGGTGCTATCACCTAGCTTGGAGGTCTTCAAGAGGAGGCAAGATAGTCACCTGGTTGGGGTCATCTGACCTCGGTCCTCTTTCCTGCCAGGGGCAGGGGGTCAGACATGATGAGCCATTGTGGTCCCTTCCAACTCTACAATCTATGAATCTATATAAAAGGGACAGGACCGAGATCATCCGTATTCTTGTCTTTTGCTGGTGTGAGTGACAACTGTGTGTGTGTGTGTCTGCTGCAGGACAAGTGATCTTAGACTGGTTGGGTCTGAGCAAAGTGGGTGAGAGCTGGGGCAGATAATCCTCTGTGTGTGTGTGTGTGTGTGTGTGTGTGTGTGTGTGTGTGTGTGTGTGTGTGTGTGTGTGTGTGTGTGTACGCGTGCGTGCATGGTACAAGGTTGGTGGTGGCCAGGGCAGCCAATATCCCCTCTTCCTTTTGTCATGTGGGGTGAGTGAGAGGCCACCTATCAGCAGAGGTGCCTGTGTGAGAGAAATTGCTCTCTCGCACCAGTACAGGAATTTTGGGGTTGTGTTGGCTATTGATTGCTATTGTCATTTCCATTATACCACATTTGTTATTGTTTGTTTCTTATTCTTCCCTAGGCGTGTTATAATATAGTTATTGTTGTTGTTCACCCTTCCTCCCTCTCAAGTATCCTTACTATTAATTATTTACTGTTGAACCTTTTGGGTGGGATCGGGCTATAGATCTGTGCCCAAAGGAAATTAATCCTTTTGGGGCAGAGAAACCTTAGGAGGACAGAAGCTGATTTGGAACAAATTGTTGTGACCTTGCTCCCTCCTACAGGTTCAACTCATAGGCGCATCTAGGATTTTAGAAAGAGGAGTGCAGAAGGTTTGTGCATTATCACATACAGCACAATGCATTTTTCTCCAGTTAAAAAGAAGCTACACGTTTTACTAATAAGCTCGGGGCCTAAGGCTAGATTAAACAATTTAATATCAAAGCAAACCCAAATACAATTTTATTGAAATGTATTTTCATTTGCTATGTCATATACTATGTAGAAAAACACAACAAACTAGGAAAAATGATCAAAAGATGTTGTTTCATTAGTCCTGTCGCCATTGGAATTAAATGCACATATCTTTTTCAGATTCACAAAACAAAATCTAGCCTTTTGACAATTTATCTAATACTTCACTGAAAGTTATTTCCACAGAGAACAAAGGATAACAGGATTAGCAGAACCAATAAAGACCATTAAAAAGGGGAGAGGGAGTCAACGCCTGTGGAACGAATGGTTTAGAAGGAATCAAATAGATTATAATGAGTCATGAAGTCAATGGACTCTCTACTTCCGCCTGAATATAAATGCTGCTGCTACTGCCATCCAGTTGTTTTTATACCTTAGGTGGACTAGAAATGAAAGGTGGGGGTACAACTGTAACCACTGTTCCCCTGCTGGATTCACCCATGGTCCTACCACACTGCAAGCTGATGTGCCTTATATTAATTGCAGCTGTTTATGCTTTGACCAGAATGCCGTATTTAATTAAGACCTAGTAATTCTCTACTGCAGATGCTTACATATAGGATATGGGTTTTTTTCTAGATTCATGGCTTGGCTTGAGCATAAATCATTAAATGAATATAACCTCTTGCATAAGGATTTTTTTAAATGAATGTAGCCCCTAGCTGAAAGAACAATCACCATTACAAAAATCTCAGGTTAGAAGGATCTCAAGGATTCATTTCTTTCAGACTGGCTAAGAAATGCTTATAAGGACTTAAAATATATCACTGTGAAGGAAAGGAGTTGGATGACCATTTTTTAATAAATACATCCACTACACCCTATTCATACACTACATAATATCACCAAGAATGCCTTCCATAAAAGAATCTTTCAAATAGAGTGTTTTCCACTGTCTTTTGCATCCTTTTATGATTTTAAAAAAACGGTGAAATATCCATGTTTCCATGAAAACTAAATCAGCACATGTTTACTAGAGTGTAAAAGTGGCAGAAACCCTGTTGTCTCCAAGTGAAGGGAAAAAAAGCCCTTTAGGTTAGCAGAGAGCTCTCTTTCTTCCCAAAACTGCAATAAAGCTTTACTTTTCCCACTTCCAATGGCTGTAGTAGTCCTGGATCACACAGCTGTTGACTCTGTACTAGTGTAGAGCTACTATATGGTTTAAAAATATTTCTATACAGATCTGTAAATGCAAAAATCAACACTGGAAACAAGATCCTAAATAGATTATACATGCAGCTTTCCCCTGGCTTATACTCCGGGCATTTGTTTCAGATGCCTCAATCAATAAACTCCCTTAATATCCGATTAGGTGGAATGGAAAGGCAAAGAAAAGAACAAAGACCAAAAAAGAAAACATAACATATTTTTCCATGTACACATTAGCTGTGCGCCCCTAATAAGGACAAGGAACCTAAATCTCTTTCATGCTGTCAAATGTTGCTCACAGCACAAACAACGCAGCAGCATCCTCCTCCCTCCGCCACACACACCCATTTTCTGAGCTGCTCTTTCCCTGTCTTTTTATAACACTGAGTCCCACAACAAAACCCAACGCCCAAACATTAGAGGAATATCTGAGAGAGACAGAACGAGCAAACCAATTTAACATGCTCTCAGTGCTAAGAACACTTACTCCACTTCATACTGACTTTGACATGCAAATAAAATATACCTGTTATACACAGCCCCTTGAATGTTCTCAAGGAAATTGCCAAGTCTGAATATTATCCGTTGGATGATTACCCGGCTTGGCAAAGGAAAGGCTGTATCATCCTGCACGTGTAATTCTGATTTCTGTCTCTGTACAGTCATTATGCCAGAATGCAGCATAGGCATAGTAAAGAAAAATAACCCGATTCCTAGTGGGCAGAGTGTAGTCTTAGGAACCAAGAGCTACGCTCTGAGTCCTTAAGAGGTCATTTCCAGGCAATACCTGTTCTGTACCAAACTTAAAGGTATTTTCAGCTGTTTTAACTACTATAAGTTAGAGAAGTCCCAAAATGGCTCTAATCTGGCACAACAGGACTCGCTCTGTACATGGCACAGCTGCAGCATGGGCACTCAAGGACAAGCTTTCAGACAGTTTCCCATACAGCACCTACAAAACACTGGCTTGTATAAAGAGCTTAGCCCTTTGTTCCTCAGTCTTCTCCATCTGAAAAATGAGGGTGCCTGTCCTTCCTGGAGGACTGTAGGTACTTTGTAAATCCAACCTCCATATTATTATATGAGACTATAAAATGAACACAAGCTTAACCTTCACCCAGTGCTGAAAAGGCACTCAAATCTCTGATGACTCTAACATTCATGTAACTTGGTTTACTTTGCATTTTAAAAGGTCTAATAGTGATAAGAACAGCACACCGCTTGGCAATAGTATATGCAATAATAAATTATTTAATGAAAATAGGACATCCCAAAAAAGGCATTCCCTGCTACTGGAAAACACTTTTACACAAGTCAAAATATGAATGGTCTCATTTAATAAAGGAAATAAATCTCACGAAGTGTGGCAGGATCAGTTTTGAATTAATTCATGATGAAAACTACTTATTTTACTACCTCACTGCTGATAATATACAGTTATCATCTTCAGGCAACTGAACCTCTGTAGTGGGTTTGACACAAGGTTATGTGACCCAAGGAAAAATCCAACGATTCACCAAGGGACTGAATCCTGGTCATATCAAAACAATATAATGCTTCAGAAATGGTAATAGGTACTAGGTGAGCCATAATCAACATCCCAGGTTACTGAAGCTTTTTCTCATACATGAGCTCATGTTTCTCCTCATTCTTTTCCATTAGGTAAAATTAGAAGGTCTCATTTGACTTAAATATGTTATAACTCTTTTTTAAGGTATAAAAATGTCCAAACCAACAAAGTTCCTTAAAATAGACAGACAGGACCCCAGAAATACCCTCACTACTTTAAACATTTGCTTTTTCCCCTCCAACTGTTAAGATCATGAATAAAATCTTAGCATGGTGAAAATTCTCCCAGAGGATAATAAATCCAAAGGCATTCCTAGAAAACTATTACAATAGAGAATAAAATATTTCCGCTACCACACCAGAACCGGACAAGTACAATATGCCTCGAACCTCAAGAAGATATTTCTCCACTTCCCTACCAGATAATCAACTTCACTACAGATGAAATCCCGCTGTCCTTGCTCAGCCTAACCTCCGATTGAACTCTGAGAATTTCAGGCATTGCAGTATACAGACAGGGATTTGGTGATCTGTACATTAAAGTAATCTGGGCATTCTGCTCTGCCATCACTGAGTTTTGTACAGGAGAGCTGTAATCCTCTTGCGGAAGGCATTCTCCAGTTCTTCTGTCTTAAGAAGACGTGGCTCCATGTTAGTCCCACAAAAGTTGATATTGGGAGAAAGTGCAAGCAGCAGAAAGGGAACTCTGGATTGTTTTCAAATCTGGATATTTGCCATTCTGTGATGTCTAATGCTACAATACAAACATCACTGGCAACGCTTTCATTTGTTATAAAGAATACGAACTTCACATGGGCTTAGACCAACAATCTGGACTGACATACCCGCAAGCAATGGAAACATGTCATTCTTTAACCACTTTTCTTTGAACCTGTTACCTTCCGCTCCTTCAAATTTCTCCTTAAATCTTTCTCTGCTGGGAAATCACAAAAACACATAAACAGAAATCCACAGCCAAGTAACAATTAGATTAAGAGATGTGAAGAGATTTCTTTTCGGTCTCATTATCAGTTATACACACAGCTAGACAATGCAACCGCATTTTTCTTACTGTTAAGCCTGATTCCCCAACCAGGTTCTCTATTACCTTTACGTGCTGCATCTTGGCTTAAATGCTTCAGAATACAAACTGCATTTCTACCTGATTGTACATGTACATTGGTCAGCACAACCCCAATTGGAGCGTCTGGATTCTACAGCAATACAAAAATATTGGTTAAGAGATTTTCAAAGCAATACTCTATCGAGGATGAGTGTATTGATCATAGATGTCTGTCTGCATGACTTGGGTTCTCAAGTCTCATTTGAAAAATACCTATAATGCTTTTAAAACACAGTGTGTCCAGGCTCCTTAGACTGCTTTGAAAGTCAATCATTATCATTTATAGTACAATCTAAAATGTACTATAAGGAACAACAATTCAGATGTGCTGGTCCTGAATTCAGATCTAAATCCCACAGCTTTTTCCACCATTTACATAATGGGCCAAGTAAAAACTGGGATCAAATTCTGCAGTGATACTGATGCAGTATGAATTGCAGTTCAGATACTTAAGCCATCCTTAACATATTAATATTTTTTAAATAGCTATCCATTGACTTTATTAATTTTGTGTTCCTCAGTTTTTGGGTGTCAAAGCTGATGCATTTGGCCCTGGTTTTCAGAGTAGCTACAACTCTCACAGCCAATACAGAATTGGAGAACATGTCTAGAAACATCTTCTGGGTGATAATTGTCAATTAATACAGAATGCAAAAAGAATTAAAAAGCAAAAAACAAAACAAAAAAAAATCAAGGAAGAAATTAAAAATGGATTTGTTTTCTCAAAGACTTCTAACTAATAGTTATACCTGGAAAATTACCAAGGCAGTTCATATTGCTATTAAAATATTTCCACATAAGCTTGGTCTCCTGATGGTCTTTCAGTTAGAACATGATTTTCCACCTATTAGTGTCCTTGTTTTTCCTCGTCCACCCAAACGTTGATGGTTGGTACTGTGTGTTTTTCACAGGGTGATAGCATGTATGGGCTTCCTTCATGGATCAGAACCTCACTGCAGGTCTTGTTTTAGGCACTATGCTAAAAAAAAAAGACTGGTCCCCACCCCAACCAACTTATAGTCAAGGCTGAGATACAGCAGGTGGACAAAACATACCGCCGGAGGAAACAAAGTAATACACAAATGAAGTAACACTAAAAGAGTATTGGGACGAAGGAAAGATAAGGAAAGAACAAATAATATCTCATGGCTCCAATCGAAACATGTACGCCCTAGTGCTGCACTCAGGCAAAAATCCACTGAAGTCAAATAAGGGAAAAAGATGTCCAGTTCTTGCTTCCTTTGCTGTTTTCAAACTAGAATGATCATTTTAAGAGCTTTGAAATTTTTTAAACATCTTTTAAGCATCAATTTATTCACTATATTACCAAATCATGAAAAAAGAATAAGATTTATCTTGGCACTAATGTTTAGCCCCTCTATTTTTTCCACACAGATAACGGTAATACTGGAGTCTGTACCTCACAATATACCGTTTCTTAGACACTTTACCATTAAACTTAATTTCATTACTGAGAGCACAAACATTATCAACTTCTTTAATGACTGCACTGTCTATTGATCTGAAATATATGAGCACAATGCTTTATGGAAATACTGTTTTACTTGTATTTATTTCTTTTATTTATGAGCTTTCTGCTTTCGACAAATACAGCAGATAAGTTCCATCTGCAGATGCCCCTTTACTTACATTTTAAAATGTCATCTGCTGTTAATTCAAAAAAGGCTTGCAATATTCTTGTTATAAGCCAGTTCATTCTAGCTTTCAATAAAAGGAAGTATACAAAAAAACTTCAGCCTTGAATATTATGGGATTGTCATCTCACTTTTCACCTGGGATCACTGAAAACTGTATGTTCAATGTATTATTTTAAAGTCAGTAACAGAACCTGGTACTTAAATTCAAGAATTGCAAAGTGCTTATCAATGCAAATAAATATTACCAGCCCTTTTAATTAAGGGTACTCAACCCCTAGCCAGCAGGCCAGATCCAGCCCACAGAACCATATCATCTAGCCCGCAGGACTACCTACAGGCCTGGATATTTGGCTGAACAGGAGTGGTGGCAGTGTTAATTGCTGCTCCCTTGATACCAAATTCCAGGACCCACGGGGAGCCCCACAGGCCAGACAGCATGGCCCTGCACACTAGACTGGGTGCATAAGGGCTGGCCAAGGCAGTCTGGAGCCCGATCTGGGCCCACAAGGACTGGCCCAAGCAATGCAGGGCCTGATCCTGCCCACAAACCAGCACCGTGTCACTCATACAGCCCTCAGGACCAAAAGGTTGAGCTCCACTGCTCCAGACTGATGATAAAATGTCAAAGCACAGGAAGGCTGAAGAGGTTCACAACTCAAGCTAGTGGAAGAGTCAGTTGCAGACTCTGATTCACCAAATGCAGAGCCTTTCACTAAATATCAAGTAAAAATGCCTTTCCTGTGGTGCCCTACCTTTTCACCTTACTGACCAGATGAACAGAGCCAAGAGCTGGCTGGTGAGCTCTATACGGGGCTTGCAGGCAGGGCCCCGTGCAGCCACACAGGGGTGCACAGCCTGACCTTGATCCATCCACCAGGGGGGCCTGGTCTCCATCTGGATCCATGTGGGGTAGAGAGTAACAGGGCAGAGCAGCCAGGCAGAGAAGCTCCAATCTGGACATGCAGGGAACAAACCAGTCCTGATCCTGATGCCTGGAGGGGTAGGCAGGATGGAGCAGTGCCTATATGAACACGTGGGGGTGGCAGTTCAGGAGTAGCCTGGCCCAATCCAGACACAAGGAGGGGAAGCCTGGCCCTGATCCTGCTGTGCCACAATGGCCCAGGCAGGGCTGAAGCTGACTGAATGGAGCTTCTTCCAATCTCCAGCTCCAATTTTTCCAACCTATGGGATTCCTGCAGGCTGGATATCATGGGTCTGCAGGCCAGATTTGACCCATGTACCAGAGGTTCAGCACCCCTAGTCTAAGCATTTAAAATAAATGTAGAGAGGAATGAGAAACAATGGTGCTATTTACTCCATTTTCAAATACCAACCTGATGCCATCCATATATCAGTCACTGGTTTTTATCATATGAGATCAGTTAAATAATTGAAAACTTTTTCCTTGAAAAGTTTAGTGTTCAGCATCACAGACTCTTGCACTTAATGGCATTTGTGATAGAAATTGCTCTTAACAGGCCCAATTATGTTGCTCTAAGATTCCAGTGCTACCCACCAATTGACCTTCTCCCTCTTTCTACAAGGCTTGGGACAGAAGTTACACATAAACTAGTCCAAGTGATCAGAAAGTGGTTTAAACCTGTAACGGAACAGAAGCTCAGTGCACATAAACCAGTTTCAAAATGGCTGAAACTAGTTAAGATAAACCTGGTTGAATGTAGTAACAGACTTAACTAATTTATGTCAAACTGGTTTATGAAACTTCTGTCCCAGACCCCATCCTGGTTCAAGTTAAATCAGAGTCCCCCAGGTTCCCAGCATGCTTTTCAGCCCTGGGCTGGGATGTGCACTCTGCTCCAGAGAGCAGGACTGGTCCCACCCCTCTGCTCCCTGGGTGCAGCAGTGAGGGATGATTCACTGGCCTCACTGCCCCCTCCCCCACTTTGTCCCCTGGGGCAAACCCCAGCTGGTGTCTGGGGTCAGGGAGGGGAGTTAAACTCACTTTCAACCTAGTACAGAGCTGTCCTGCCCTGCTGGGTGGCTTTCTGCTGGCTGCGACTGTGAACTACAAATCTCAGAAGCACCTGGAAGCAGAAAGAGGAAGTGATGAGCAACCCTGCAGAGTCCTGCTGCTGTGACTGTGAACTGCAAATCTCAGAGACCTTGGAGGCAGCAGGAAGAGAAAGTGAACACACAGCCCATGCTGGCTATGTGCCAAAGAGCTGTGCTCTAGTGCACCCCAGCTTCTGGCTTGACCTACTGCAGGCATGTGGCTGCATTTCCTGAATCACAACTGAATGTCTGTTCATTTGCTTATTAGTTCAATCACTGCATCTTAGACTAAGTTGCACAGACTGAATCAATTTAGCCTCGGGCTTTTTGACTGTCTGTACTTAGCCCAAAGGTCTTCCAGAGGACTGAAATCAAAGGCTGCAGACCACGGTACATCTCCCTGCCAAATTACAGACATACAGTTAATGAAACCGGAGTGGGGAAGTCACTTCTAGGGTAATAGTGGCCATTTCTATTCAAAACAAATTCTCATTGAAAAAGCAAATTCAAGGGCTGCAACCAGTTGAGTCTCATTCCGGCAAGCACAAGCTCATTAAACTAAATGTAGTTTATAACTGGAAACGGTGCAACTATGAGAAAGGAAATAGATTAGATAGAGAAATCATATTTTATCTTCAGAAAAGTGTTTTGAACCCTCACAGATTTCAGTCCATTTAAAATCTGAATGACAGGATATGCAAATGTCCCATTTCATCTCCGTTAGGCATTTAGCACATCAGTGGCAATTCCAAGAATATTTCTAGAGTAAGCCATCCTGACTTTCCTTTGAACAGGACACTCTGAGAGGTCATAGCTTAAGGCAGCTGTACTCTACCTTTTTCTAAAAACATCTGGCTTCCTCTATGGTACTGGGACTTACTGTGAAGTACCAGTCCTTACACTCAGGTGACCTGATACAATGAACTCTCAAAAGTGCAATGATATTCAAAATCATGTCTAGCAGTGTCACTCTCTTACTAGATGTGTTTTTAGACTTAAATAAAACCATTTTGCTGGGTTACAGAAGTGGGAGCTCACAGCATCCTTTATATTAAATACTGGGTTAGCTGTCATTTCCATTGCTTTTATAGAACAGCATACAAAGAAAAATGTACAGTGTACACATGAAGTCCACATGTAAATCTTCATCTGTTCTAAAGATGACCCAACTGGTCCTAAAGCTTCTGTTTTTTCATCTAGGCCTTCAACTTCTTTTCCCCCAGTTGCTAGGTAACTATGATTGTATTGTTTGGTTTATGCATTAACCATTAACAGCCATCATGTTTGTCTTTTTTTTCTTTTTTGATGTATGAAAATAATCATAGTGTGAAACAAGATGACTTCTTTTCTGATCAAACGCTACATTCTGAATGTAATGGCTAAAGTATCTCAGCCAACTCACACAATTCATATAATTGCTGCATAGTGAGGTATACAGCCAAATTATAAGTTACAGTTCTTCTGGAAAGGCGGTTCTATTAAAAGTTGTCTTTAAAAGAAATTCTTTAAAATCCCTCTAGAACACCTATTATTAGATGGCAGAGGTCTCATGCTGACAGTACTAAAACATCCTTTGAATTTCTAAAAATTACAGATGACAGCTTCCTAACTCAAAAAAGGGTTGCAACCAACACAGGGGAATTCTAAATTCAACTATGTCTTGACAGGTAAAAAGGAATTGATCTCAAAAGTAAAAATTAGTGATTGCTTTGGTGCAAGTGATCATGACTTGATTACATGTGTTGCCTGCAAACAGATTAAAGTTTAAACCAGCAATATATATACTTGGTATTTTAAAAGGGCCACTTTTTGTAAACTTGAAAACAGTAAGTGAGCCAAATCAGATGAGAGAGGGAAAAACCCCTCCTTGCTAAATACCCAAAACCACAATCTTACTATAGAAAACCAAACCAAAAAACCAGTCCAGATTAAAAGGGAAAGTGAAGGCAGCTATATATAAAGAGAGACAAAGATAATAGCACTTAATATGAATTAGAAACTAGGAAGTGCTGAAGAGGGAAACACAGGGCCCAGGAGAAAACTATGGCTAGCAGAGAATGACAACAAAAAGGAGGCTTTTCCTTTTTTCGTCCTCTTTCTTCCTGCCTCCCACATTGATTGGTCAATCACTAGATGTTCTTGGTACAACTGTAATTCTATTCCATATTTTGGGGCAAAAGCCAAATGAGGTGATAGTGTCATATCATGAATATATTTTCCACTCCAACAGTAACTGAGCATGAGATTACAACAGTAGCTACCAAAGTTAATAATTTTTAAATTATCAAAGATTTTGCATTCAAGAGCTAAACAAGAGCTAGATGAGCTCACTGGACAGTGAACATTGCTTTTCAATATGGTATGGTACACTCAACAAATTGCAGAGGACTAGAATAAAGGTAATGTTGTGCCCATATATAAAAGGATAATCGGGATGCCATACTTAACTACAGGCCTCTCAAGACTGACATCATTACCAAGCAAAATAATAATCAAATTATGACAGGATTTGATTAATAAAGAAGTAAAGGTAATACAATTATTGCTAATTATCATGAGGATTAATCAAACATCTTGCTATCCTTTTTTGATAGGGTGACAAGTATATTTCATAAAGGTAGTGTTGATGTGATATACCAGTCCTCTTCTATACATCACAGGTATTGCACAATTAACTGGTTAATTGCACAATTACCATGAGTTCAGCTACATATGCAAAGTAGCTATAATGCCATAAAAAGCTCCAACCAAATATAAAATTAGATCTTGAAAATGTGTTACTAACTTTATAGCTGGTTGCTACTGATCTTTAATTGGCACATGTAGAGGGTCCACCCTGTGCCTGGAAACCCATCAGCTGACAGAGCTCCCAGCCAAAGGGATGCAGGGGCTGGTGGCCCCCCAACTGAAGGGGCTCTCAGGCCTAGCAGCTGCCAACTCTGAGTCCTGGCAGCACCCTATAGCCGCTGGGACCCAGGGTCCTGCAACTGCAAACACTGGGTCCCGCAACATGCAAGACTGTGGCAGCTAGATCTCCCATCCCCAGGGGTATGCTGGACACACCCACAGCTAAGAGCCCTCAGCTGAAGGGGCTCCCAGATGCAGAAGCTTGGTTCTTGACCAGTGCAGGAGGAGCCCAATGTAGGGCTATTATGCCTTATTGGCAATAAGGCACTATGGGAGCTAACGTGTGATCCCACAATTACACTTCCTGCCATGAGCCAATAATTGTCTCTAATTTTTTTACTGCAGAACTGCTGAGTATTAAGTAAATGAAATATATGGCTAAATGAATAGTCATATTATATATTACAAACATACGTGTGTGTGTGCATATATACTTGATTCTGTGCGTACCCGCTGCATTTGCACACGTAAGTACAGTCAGGCGGTCCTTGCGCTGCTTAAAACCAGCTGCACCAACCTCACCTGCACCAGTCAGGGTGAAAGTTGGCAAAAAAGGCCAGTTTCATCAGCATTGTAGATCTGCTTTAGGGTTATGCCATGCTCCACAACCAATTTCTGGAAAAATCCACAATATTTTTCAGTAGCCTCATGATCAATTTTTTTTTTTTTTTCCAGACACATCAAGTCTTCTGATACCATGGCAAAGTTTGAAGCAAGACAACCATCCATCTGAAAAAACACAGACCTCGGTCATTCCCATTTGTTGATAGAAGTCTTTTGCTTTTTTGATCAGCATTGGGCCAGAAATTGGAGCTCTCTCTGAACATTTTAATGCAAACCATTCGTACAATATCTTGTCTAATTATTCCAATTTTGGTTTGTGCAGAGTACAGTGTTGCTTAATTGCTTCACTTGTCTCAGACTTCGTCATGAACTGGAGTAACTCCTCCCTCTGTGCCTTGATGTCATAAATCGTAGATGAGCCGATGTTGAATTCCTGCATCAACCTTTTCCTATTTTCTCTCCTTTCCAGGCACTTAATTATGTCCAATTTCTGTGTAATCATCAAAACAACATGCTTTCACTTCTGTCCCATGCTTGTTGATGGACTATTGGTAGCCACAGTTGCAGGATGGGTGAGATATTCAGCAATATTCAGCAATAAAGTCACAGCAAAAGCACAGGCAACAAGCTCAACGCAATCACAATGTGATCAAAAACACAAGTTCAACATGATCACAACGTGATCACAACGGCGGATGGTGGATGAGACTGTTACAGGTGACACTGTTCGGCAGCGTCCCGAACAGCAAGATGCTGTCTATGACAGATGCCGGTTAATAGAGAATTCCAGATGGTAAAGTGCTGGATAATGCAGCTTTTACTGTATACAGGAATAAGCCATACAAGATAAGGGACTCCACCGTAGTAATTAGTGATTCTACAAAAATTGAGCGCCATGGTGGACAATCATCTGAACAGCAGCTCACAGTGTACCTAAAAGGGCTAATGCCATCCTTGGATGTATATATAAGGAATTATCATGTAGGAGTGAAGGGGTCATATTGCTTCTATTTTGAACCTAAGGAGACTGTTCCTGAACCTAATGATACTATGTACAACTCTGGTTTCCAGCATTCAAGTATGCTAAGTTTGATATGATTCAATGATGAATGTGTTTAAATGATTAGAAAATTTGCCTTATTAAGTGTCAAATAGCTCAATCTTTTTAGCTTATCTCATAGAAGGGTAATGAGTGATTTGACCAATCTGTACATACAATCATGGGAGACAGGAAAAAAGATGACACCAAATCTACTGCAAGATTCAATGGCTGTATGTTAAAACTAGACAGAGTCAAGCGAGAAATGAAGCGCACATTTTCAACAGCAAGGGTACTCAATCACTGAAATAACTTATCAAGAATTGTGGTGGATTCTCTACCACATTTTAAAACCAAAATTGGGTATTGTTTCTAAACTTTAAGTTTTTATTTAAGCTTAGTTACAAGCAGCTATTGTACTTGAATACAAGGAAGTACTATGGCTCGAGTCACAGGTGCTCAATCCACAGCCTGCAAGCCAGGTCCAGCCTGAAAAGCTGCATCATCCAGCTCGCTGGGCTCCCCTTGCATTCAGAAATTTGGCAATGGAGAGGAATGGCAACATTAATTTGTACTCCCCTGCTGTGAAATGTCTAGACCTGTAGGGCGCAGGGCAGGCTGGATAATGTGGCCCTGTGTGCTAAATCAGATGCACCAGGCTGGGGCAGCAAAAGGCAGGATCCCAGCATGCAGAGCTGGGCTACCCCATTAAGGCTGGCCCTCGGGGCTGAAAGGTTGAGTACCACTAAATTGAGCTAATGCAGGGGGTCCAAGCAAATGATTACAATGTTCCTTTCTGGACTAAAAATCTATGAAACCTACACTTTTTCCAAGTTCTGTATGCACTAGCTGCAGGAAGAACAGGTGCATAAGTGTCCATGGTGTTAGAAGAAGATGCAGTACAAACATGCCAAAACAGAAGCTTGCTTGTTATTTTTCCTTAATATAAGCCCCTGAGTATTTTGCCGCACCCTCCATGCACAATAATGCCTTAACTGAAAAAGAGGTGCTGCAAGATACCTATACTGCCAAAAAATAACCCTGGGATGGATAAAAGACGTAAGAAACCTTCTCCATTTCTATAATTCTATGATATACATCACTGTATGTACCTTGGTCAATGTACAACTCTAAGGTCAATTTTCCCTCTCGATGTGTGTATGTATAGAGCCACACTTCTCACCAGACTGGCTTCTGGTCATGCCTGTGCATGCAAGATTACTTCTCCACAGGTTACAGAGTGAAAAATGTGCAAGAATTTCACACCAGGATCAAACAAAGAGTTGTGGCCCAAGAACCCACATTCAGTTTGCAAGGGAAAAAGAAAGGTATTAAGCACTCTATCCCCACTTTCTATGCCAATAAATGGCTTCAAAGTAAAAACTTTCTTGACATTTTTAGGTTCAGAATATGGGGCTTTTGCTATTTTTCCCCACTGGGAGCAAATATATGGAAAGGAAATAGTCAATTTATGATGTATAATTTTATTTACATTTATTTTGTTAAATCAGTCATTCTCTCTCTAAACACAATTAAGTAACATCTACTAGTTCTCACACTAAAATCTGAGCCATAACAACAAATTTCTTATTCGCTGAATGAGGGGGACACAGCTGCATCACAGTTACTACTGTTAACTATTGGCCAATGCCTATTTTTTGCTTTCAGTGGCATCCACTGTGAGTTCCTGTATCAAGTGATTTCATCATTATAAGTTCCATCCAACTGCCTTTATCAGCATTTATTAAAGCCTTTATTGATTACCTTTTTATCTAACTTCTTTCTCCAGTGACAGCAGCTTAAGAAAGTACAGCGCTTGCTGTAAATAAGATAGCATTTCCCAGCAGTCACCCAACTGTAATGTCTGAATTACCTTATCTTCAACAGATTTCTCAGGTAGTGAGGTTTAATATATATCAGCAGATTATCTCTGCTTAGATGTTGTTTAAAGAGCTGCCCACTCAATATGAACTTTAAATAATTTAATTAATTTTCAAGTCCATGAGGGATATTCTCCCTTTGAAAAGTACTCATAATTTTCATCAATGCTGATGAAAGGAAAGTCCAGTCCTTTTCATAGTGCAATCATAAGGAAAAGGAACTTGTAGCAACAAAACAAAGCGAGGGGCAAGAGATAAGGCCACAACAACAGGTAAGGCCTGTCCTGCATGCCATCAAAAGATCATTTATTCCATCTGAAGTATTATTAAAAGCTTTATCTTCAGTGTCTTTAATCAGGCAAAACTTCTTTTGAATTTAGTCACACTCAAAAAAGCTATCTGGCTGTAAATGTAGAGGAACAGGCCTGAAGCTGAATAGCCACTGAACTTGTTCGGGGGTGTTCAAAATTCAAATTGTGGTATGAATTACTGCTTTGTGGCCTGATATAAATAACTATCTGTTAGTAATAAGGAGAGGCACTTGGATCAGAAGTAAATCTGGTTACGCTGATTAAATATAGAAATATATTTAACTTGCAAATTAGACCATAATACTTGCCTCCATGAATCTCCCCTATTCCTCAGTCACCATGCATGCAAAACCACCAAGGGAGAAAGGCTTCCCAACCTGGAGCACGCTCATTTTGCATGATTTGCAAGACTGAGACAACCATAGCAAGCACTCATATATATTATGCCTCTGGTCGAAAAGTGCTCACTATATACACACAAATAATACTTACCTACAGTACGTAGCCAAGAAAGTAAAATGCTTGAAAATCTACAGAAATGGTACTTTTCCATGAGGATTTCACTTTTGCATCAACATAACTGTGCCACACCCTATCGTAAAGCATATTAAAGTGAGCAATAATTATAGGGATAGGGATAGAACAGAAAGATGCTGAGGTGTAGGTAAAAGTATTTTAGGGTGTTTACACTATACACAGGAAATCTAAGTGAATTAACTTTATATGTAGAAATGTTAGAGCCAGCTTTCTCATTTTGCTGTTAATTTCCTGAACAGTTGTAATTCAGTTCCTTGAACACCTTAGGCTTTTTTGGAACTGTAAAAACAAAATCTATATTGTTTCCAACACATTTAAAGGTGAAATTGGAAGTAATTCAAAAGAGCAGGACAAATATTCATATTCCCATCTACTAATTTTGTTTGCAATGCTGCTTCTACATTTCAGAAGCTTACAAGGGCAACAACTGCAGCTTGGTTTTAATTTATTGCTGCCCTTCTAGTGCACTTCCCATTCAATTCTCATGACCTCTCTTTTGGGTACCTATTTTCTATTTCTACCAAATGCCTTATTGCCATAGCAAAGCCCTCCATAATAATGTTGATGCCCTCGAACACTCCGCAAATTACTGATTTTCTGAGGGTCTTGTTACACATTGCACTTTGAGCTACTCAAATGTTGATAGGTGTTAGGACTAGTTTGGGTTTAGAGCAGTCATGTGGTCAAGTCAGCAGGGGCCTTGAGGACTAAAAGTAAAATCCCCCTCCTCTCCCCTCCCATTCCAAGCTTCTCCCTGGCCCCTGCCCCTCGGGGTTCCTCCTACCCCCCAGCCTTCACGGCTCACCTGTGCCCTCCAACTTATTTGTGGCCATTCTCCCAGCCCAGACAGCAGCAGCAGCATCACTGGCCTGACAGGCAGGTTCTCCTTCCCCGCCTGCTCCTCCAGGGCAGTGTCAGCAGCCAAAAGCAAGCTGGGACCAGGGGACACGGGTGAGCAGGGATCTGGGGAATGGCCACCCCAATCTGGGGGGAGGCATAGCCTAGAATGGCTACATCAGTGAGACATGTGCTGGGTAACATAGATCAGAGATAAACCTTATCTGGAGTGGCATAACTAAGCTGCTTAAAGTCCTGAAAACTAGTTTCAGTTGTTAATGTGTGGACAATTCAAGGTAGAGCTCCAGGAGCCGCCTAAAATTATGTGCAACAAGGGCCTGACACACCTCTCCTAAACTCTGAGCTTGGATCAAAATTTCATTTAAATGAATCCAGAATTTTCAAGTTTATCCCCTTAAAAGATTTTTCCCTAAGCATCTAACATTTCCGGACTTTATCTTTTAAAGAAAACAATTACAGTGGAACAAAAAAAGTAGACACAACACACAGTATAACAAGTATTTTCACATACCTTAAAGCCAAAACAAGAAGGGTCACCTTTTGTAGGCACGTTTTCATGAAGGCATATTTTTAGTCTTGCTTCTAGAGCTCTAGATCAATGCTCTGCAAAGTAAGAATACATTACAATTCAAAATTAATTCCATGAAGAAAGCCAACTATACATCATTATGCAATTTGGAAACATGAACGTTTTGCTGTTAAACAGAGAAAGAAGCTGCTCTCCACCAAAACATTTAGGACCAGTTTTTTCCTGCAAAAGATCATCCCATCAAACATAGTCTAACAGAAGAGGCACTAGACTTAACAGGCAGAAGATACCACCTCACTGTGCTGCATCTTCCCTGTTAGTAAAGTAGTTTGAGATCTATAACAATGTATCTGATTCATCATCATTATACAGCTTGTACATCCTACATACTAGTGGTGCTTTGGAATAGTCAGCCCCTGCCCAGAACAGAAATGGGAGCGGGGGAATGGGACTACAAAGCAAGTAGTCTATGCACAGGGGACCTACTTCTCATTAAATGAGCTAGGTATTTTATGACTAATAAATAACATTTGTCCAGAAGAAGTCAGGGCTAGATAAGAAAACAAATGAGGATAAAATTAGCATAAGACAAGTAATAGTTATGTTTGTGTCTATCCAGATGAGTCTCTTGGTTGTGCCTTCTTTACAATGCACATCTCCAGGCTGGGGAGAAGGTGAATGGGTCCTCTTCAGACTTACTGAAAAAATAGCATTGCTTCTGGGGAGAATGGCCCTGTCTGCACAGGCCAACCACAAAGATGAGGCAATAAGGCAGTGAAGTTGCCCTCCAGTGCTGCCTGGTACCACTCAGCAGTCTGTCTCCGGATTGCTTGAGAGTGGCAGCAGAGGGTGCCCTTACAGACCCTTTTTTCCCAGGTATAGAATATGAGGAGCTGGAGCAGATGGGCAGGGCTGTATTTCTTGGCAGAATACTAAGAGCAAAGGAAGTGAAAAAGACATACCCACTATCACTCAATGAAGAGGATGCACATGGGTAATTAGCATTACCTTTTTTCCCTCCCTGAGGCAAATTGTACATGGACTTTTAGGGTCAAGACAGACATTGTTATTCATTAAAATCTGATTTACAAAACTTTCCCCCTAAAAGCAGAACAAGACCCATTTAATGTTTGGAAAACTAGACCCTCTCATTTCTTATCAAGCCATCTATATTTATTTCACTTGTGGGTGGGGTAAATGTAAGAAACTATCAGCCCTTTTGGTGAATTAGACTTCTTATTATTTTTGGGGTGGGAGGGGATGCTCACAAACGCATTTTTTATGTAATCAAGCATATCAGCAGTACAAATCTCGCTCCATTGTACAGCCAGCTCAGCTTTTCTATACATTTCTGATTAAAGGTGTAAATATAGGCAGATATTCAAAAAGCCTAAGCCTGAATGGATTCAATCTTTGCAAGTTAGTGTAACCTGGCTAGGCTAAACCAGTTTGTAATCTCACAGACATCCCCTCTGGACTGAAGAAATTCAGGCTCAGTCTAGAAGCTGGAGTGTGCTACAGTCACCCTTCCTTCCTTTCCAAAGTGCTGAGCTGAGGAGGAGTGGGGCCAGGCAGTGGCAGGACGCTCTGATTAGGGAGCCCCACCCCCATGACAACAGAGCATTCATCAGCTCTGTTATCAGCATTTAACATCCCATCAGAAAACAAAGCCCCTCTCATTAGTTCAAGCTCTTCTTAAACAACTTTTTGCAAGGAAGGGAATGTTCCAAGGAGGGACATTACCTCTTGATTAGCTCCAAAAAGCTCTAAGGACACTGTCCTGTCTGCCTTACACAGACACCTCAGCATTAGGTAGCATACCACATGCTGGCTACTGTCCGTGCTGTGGGAGGGAGGAGAGAGAGATTCCTGCTTGAGCTGCAAGCAACCGGGGGGGCAGGAAAGGGGGGGCAGGAAGTAGCAGGAAGCCAGGCAAACACTCTGTGCCTTCACGTCTCTGCCAGAGCTCCAGCCAGGGAGCAGAGGGGAGGGGCCAGCCCTGCTGTGGAGCACAGAGCCCCACCCAGCCCAGAGAGCATGCCAGGATGCTGGGGAAGTCTGGTTTACCATAAACCAGGAAGGGGTCTGGGACAGACATTGCATAAACCAGTTTGACCCAAATCAGTTAAGTCTGATACTACATTCAACCAGGTTTACTTCAAACCGGTTTCAGCATTTTCAAGCCAGTTTAGGTGCACTAAATGTATGTTCCATTACAGGTTTAAACCAGTTTCCGATCACTTAAACCAGTTTGTGTGTAATGTCTGTCCCTAGCCATAAAGTGCAAAAGGCCATAGTAGACAGGGGCAGCCTCAATGCCCCCTGGTGACCACTCGGCCCCTGCTCTGCCCTTGCTTCTCAGGCCTGCTCCCCTTTACCTCACCTCCCATGTCTTGTTATTACTAGATCCTTGGAAAGGGAGGTTACCCCAGGAAACTTGATCCCGTGCTGCTGTTCAAGTGTCACTACTCAGCACCACAAGGGCTTATTATGTGGCTCGAACTGTCTCTTACACCACTCCCATGCATCACAGATATTACCAATCATGCATTATGTCCCAACCGATAAGTGTCTCTCCCTCGGGGGCATCCCCACACCCCAAGCCCCTATGTTGCATCCCTTATATCCATCATTTGGGCACCTCATGCCACAGGCCTCTGTCTTTTTAACTGCTTTTGCTTCTCAACTACACTGGGGATCCCAGTGCCTCAGGCTCTCCAGCCTGGCAGCCTTTGTTCCCAACCCCTGTGAACCCAGGCTCTAGCCCTACTCCCTGGCCCTCCTCCCTGCTCCCAGGCTGGTTGAGACCATCACCACCCCTTATCTCAGTCACTAAACCACTGGACCATACCTCAGCTGTATTGCTGCCTCCTCTTAATCCCTGGGAGCGCAGTCTCCCTCTGTCTGCTGCTTGCTCAGGAGCTCCTTCCATGCCAGCAGCCAGGGTAGGACTACCTGCCCCAGCTTTGGCCCTAGGCTTATCTCCCTATTAAGCCCTGCTCCTTTTGGGTCAGGTGCTCCCCTACCTGCCAACTCAGCACCTCCAAAGCCTTCCCCCTTCTTAAAGTAACAAGCACCTCTTACAGAGGTATTAAGCAAGCAGTTAATTTTGAGTTCAAACATATGGCTACTCCCTGAACAACTTCACATGTGAAATTTCATACTTGTCCAGTAGCCATTCTCACTGCTTGCAGTCTACTAACCCATCATATTTACATGAAATATAAAAGTAAAGCATAGATTTTCTCATTCTTTAACATGATGCCCAAGGCAAAGTAGCCTCACTGAGTAATGAGAAGGTAACTTGGCACAAATTTAAACAGAATTGTTGCCTATGGTACACAATCTTGGTATTGAGGTACCAAGCACAAACCGATAGAAAGATAACAGGGATAATAATATGCTTTCTGCTGCTACAAAATCATTGGCTGTGTAATATGCATAAAATTGGCGGGGGAGGATCAATAAGTAACTGAGTGTGCCTGTTGCACAGTAGCTTTTTGGTAATTAAGGGGCTGTCTTGGGAAAAAGGGCAGAACCATATCCTTGCAGTACCTGCCATTGAAATTAACATTGGGAATCTATAAAGTCATCAGAACACTCTGATTTAATTTGAAAGGATTTCAAACACCGCCGAGCAAAATAAATAAATAGCACAGGGAAATAACTAGCCTGCAATCTGTGCCTACACAAACCCTAGACTCTCATATCAATTGTACTGATGCAAGGAATGGCTGAGTATTAGTCATATTGGAAGAAAGTCATCTGGTCATGAAAATAATGAGATTGTCTATAGAGTTGCATGAGGTTGTCTTCAAATATCTAAGCAAAACTAGGTTTTAAATGAAGCCAGAAATGTAGGAAAGACTCAGACCACCTCATAGCAGTTAGGTACCCCTTCAATATGTCAGAAGCAAGTTTTATTGTAATATCTTTCATTGGACGGATTTTACAGTTAGGAGAGATGTTAGACAATTATTCAGGGACAACTATTTTTGGTTGACGCCATGATGTTATTGAAATATGTCAAAGGAATTCCCTATCCAGGATTCCCTGTACTACTACGGTATCAGAATCACTGTCTCTTCAGTCTTCTGATTCATTTAAACTCACGGCACCTCTGAAGAAAATGGGCAGAAACTAAGGGCACGTCTACATGTGCTATCAGGCAGCAGAAATAAACTACACAGCTTATTGCTCTGAAGTTTACTGCTCCCAGGAAGCTCCCAGGCACACATCCACACTAAAGCATGCTCATGCCCCAGCCAGCCCCTCCACAGCACACTAAGCCGGGCTGCAGCATCCCCAGCTGGCATGCGGCTTGAGGCATCAGGTTGCCAGCCTGGGGCTGTTCTGACTCAGCTCTAGGTGCTGTGGAGGGGCATGAAGGTGTTTTAGTGTAGAACTAGGCAGGAGGAAGCACCCATGTGCCCTAGCCAGTCGCATCAGTGTCTACACATGCACTGCTGCACATGAAAAAACTCTGCAGCAGGGCAGTACTTGCATTTACAAGTAAACCCTGCTGCAGCATGTATTAGTTTCATGCACAGTAATAGGGAGGTTGGGGGATCCAGGCTGCCTGTTCCACAACAGGAGTGGAGGGAACACAACATGTCATGCCACCTCCAGCCACTCAGAAGCAGGAGAGCCCTGAGCTAGTTTGCCTTCAAGAGAAGGGGACCAAACAGACAAATCCAAAGATTTTAAAAGAAAGAAAGGAAACATCCTAGCTTCAGAGTTAAACTATAGTTTATCTTTCAAAGAACAGGTCCCCTTATGACAAAGTCAATTAAGGTGACAATGAATATCTAAGTGAGAGAAGTTTAAAACAACAAAACAACTGATCTATTTAATTTGAAAAAGGAAGAATTCTCTGACAGGCAAACATGAGGATTTATTGTTTTGTTTTTTTTCTGGTGAAAGTAAGACTTTGAAATGATAACGTCTGTAGTGGAATCTATTAAATTTGTTACTCTTATTGGGCCCAATATACAAGCCATGCTTTTTCTGTGCCATCAGGAGTTTTTTTGCTTGCTAAAACTGAGATAAAAGCTTTATTTTAGAACAATTTATCTGTCTTACATTGTAATTATGTAAAATATTAATTAAAAGATTAAATCTACCTTTTTATGAGCCCTAAAGAGTCACATTCAGTATAGCTCAGTTAGGGTCTGGACAACAACAGTAGATGTTTATGACAGACATTTAAAAGAGGTAGTCACACAAATAGAGCTAAGAGATATACACTAAGAAAAAAACAGCACTAAGTTAAGATGCTGTTTACACATCATACACGCTTCTTTAAGAAAACCACTAGTAACCAATTACTACACACTAGCATGTTTTAATGAATTCTGAAACTATCCACTTACAAACACCGGGGGGGACGGGACCGACAATAGTTCCAATTAGCATACAATAAAATCAACATGAACTAAGATATCAGTTCAAGGCCCCAATAGTGAAAATGCTTAGATACATGTATAACTGTACTCTTTTTGAGTAGCTGTCACTGAGGTCAATAAAAATACTTATGAGTAACCTTATAAATACACTGAAGCACCTGCAGAATTGGGGGGGGGGGGTAGGCCTTATATTAGACCTAGACTAACAGGTTGATAGGTGGATTGTAAAGACCACAACCTATTCAACTCCAGTGTAAGGTTCTACTCCGAAATTAGATACACCGGGTGCATCTATATGAGATGTGTTACCGCGCAGTGAGTGTGCGCATCTACACATGCGCACGCTTACTGAGCAGTAAAAACCCTCAATTCCTACAAATGCAGGTAGCAAACTTAACTGTTATTACTTACTGCGCAGTAACACACATGTAGATGCGACCTGGGAGCAATTTTGCTACTGGGTCTGCCCAGTCACTAGGGGGCTGCAGCCTAGGAACCTTTCCTGCTCCAGGGCTGGGCTGCCACTATAGAAGCCCCTGTGTACATGCTATAAAAGCCTGCTGACAAAAGCCCTGGAGCACACACACCAAGGAGCCTGAGAGCACTGCAGGCCCTATGTGTCCCCCTGGGCAGGTCACAGCCCTGCTGTGCCTGCCTGGCAGCACCCCTGTACCACGCAGCAGCCAGGGCAGTGCCATCAGGTCCAGCAGCCTGGCGAAGGATGCTGCTGGCTGTGCAGCCCCTGCCCTGCCCTGTCAGACCCCCAGGACTGTGTAGAGGCTGCTTCTGGTAGCAGAGCCAGCACCACCTGCCTGCAGCATGCCCCCAGCAACCTGCCCTGCACCTGCAGGTGCTGTGGGGCATAGCCTCTGCCATGCGGCTGACTGTCCCTTGCCATGGCCCTGTGCTGGGCACTGCTGGCAGCTGCCCAGGGCTGGCAATACCAGGGCAGCCACACAGAGGCCCAGAGAGCTGATGCAGGACCCAGCATGACCTCATCCTCCTCATCCAAGCCCAGGGCCACATAGGTGCGCATGCCTCCACCCAGGGCCCTAACTGGAGCTAGGGGGAGACTGGCAACCTTCTGGTGCCCTGAGGAGAGGTGGAGGCGCTGTGCCATTTTGAGTGGGGCGGGTGCTCTAAGGCCCGCATTTTTGAGACCCTGATGGGTGAGATGCAGGAGGGAGGGCATGACTGGTCAGCATGGCAGTGCTGCATAGGGGTCAAGGCCTTATAGGCACAATGTGCTGCCATGATCAACCACAATCATTAGTTCAGCCATGCCTGCAAGACCATACCCTTTATGAAGCAGCTGACCAGTATTTTGGTGCCCCAGGACTGAGGTTGCAACCGTGAGGTTTATGCCAGTGCAGGCAACCTGCCCAAGCCCTCATCCCACTCTGTCCCCACCGGTGACATGTCACCAGAGGAGAGACCCTCGGGCATGCAGCATCCCATCCTACCCAGCTTCCCGACTGCAGTTTATACCAGCAGCTCCCTCGACAACTGCGTAGCCCCATGACCTGCCACA
>NW_005842001.1:445446-469922 GCF_000455745.1 Alligator sinensis
GCAGGTAACTTGTGTACATCCTACATCGAAAAAGAGAGGCTGATAAAGGATGAAAGCCAGGAATCACCACTAAAGAAGAGTATTCTGCACTGGTCCATACCGGTAGGGAGTGAACCAGGAAAGCCAAGGCTGCAACCGAACTCCAACTGACTCCACGTATCAAGGACAATAAAAAGTCCTTTTTCAGATATGTCGGAAGTCAAAAGAAAAGCAAGAGCAACGTTGGACTTCTGCTAAACCAAATGGGACACCTGACAACCGACACCCAGGAAAAAAGCCAACCTGCTTAATGGGTACTTTGTGTCAGTTTTCCGCCAGTCCAAAGGGACTGCCCTGCCTAACAGGATGCAGGATGGCCAGGGTGAGGGTGAATTTGTACCCAACATCGGTGTAGACCTTGTAAAGGAACACCTTGAGAGGCTGGACACCTTCAACTAAGCTGGTCTTAACAGACTGCACCCCAGAGTACTCAAGGAGCTGGCAGGCATCATAGCTCAGCCAGTGACAAGGATATTCAAGAACTCGTGGCGCTCAGGTAAAGTAGCCAAAGACTGGAAGAAGGCCAATGTGGTGCCTATCTTCAAGAAAAGGAGGAAAGTTGATCTGGGAAACTACAGGCCAATCAGCTTGACCTCAATCCCTGTGAAGATTTTGGAAAAAATTATCAAAGATACCATTCTTGCCAAGCTGGCTGATGGCAACATCCTGAGGGACAGCCAGCATGGGTTTGTTGTGGGTAGCTCTTGCCTGACCAATTTCATTTCCTGCTATGACCAGGTGACTTATCAGCTGGACAAGGGAGAAGAGATTGACGTCATATATCTGGACTTAAAAAAGCCTTTGATCTGGTGCCCCATGATCTCCTCATGGTAAAATTGGCCAATTGCGGCTTCGGCTACATCACAGCCCGATGGATGGGGAATTGGCTCCGAGGTCGGACCCAGAGATTGGTAGTAAACAGAAATGAAACATCATGGTGCTTTGTTACCAGTGGTTGCCCCACAAGGCTCCATCCTTGGACCTGTACTCTTTAAAATCTTCATTAATGATGTGGACAGTGGTGTCACAAGCAGACTGCCAAGTTCACCGATGACACCAAACTTTGGAGTAGAGCAACCACCCCCAAGGATAGGCTGGTGATCCAGGCTGACCTTGATAGGCTTAGAAAGTGAACAGATAAGACCCTGATGACATTCAATACGGATAAATGCAAAGTACTCCACCTTGGGGGGGGGGAAACCCGCATCACGTTTATAGGCTCGGCAATGCTATGCTCGCTAGCACCACGGCCGAAAGGGACTTGGGGATCATGACTGACCACAAGATGAACATGAGCCACCAATGCAATGTCGCAGCTGGTAAAGCAAGCAAAATTCTGGCATGCAGCCATAGATGCTTCTCATGCAAATCTCAGGATGTCATCCTTCCACTGTACTCAGCCTTGGTGAGGCCTCAACTGGAGTACTG
This sequence comes from Alligator sinensis, assembly GCF_000455745.1. NCBI lineage: Eukaryota > Metazoa > Chordata > Crocodylia > Alligatoridae > Alligator > Alligator sinensis. The sequence goes on from NW_005842001.1 coordinate 446,914, forward strand.
CATCCAATTCTGGGCTCAAGAAGGATGTGGAGAAGCTTGAGGGAGTCCAGTGGAGAGCCACACGCATGATCAGAGGGATGACCTGTTGGCAGCCTACAAGTACATAAAGGATGTGCATCAGGAACTGGGGGAACACCTGTTCACCAGAGCGCCCCAAGGGATAACAAGGTCCAATGGTCACAAACTCCTCCAAGACCGTTTTAGGCTGGACATAAGGAAAAACTTCTTTACTGTCCAACCCCTAGAATAGACTCCCTCCAGAGGTGATGCAAGATTTTGACAAATAGAAACAAGCTTAACGGTGAGTTCATTTAGTTTTGATTTGACCTGCACAGCCAATTAGATGAATTCATAACTTGATTTTTGGTTTGGATTATTGTGTGTGTGTATTTACCCTCCTGTGTACAAATCAATAAAACATATATGTACTCTCTCACACACTTCCTAGGGATAATTACCTGAAAAACATTAATTACACCTTTGAAACTGCCAAGCTTGCCTAATATTATATTGACATCTATTCATTGTTACTAATGAATTTTATGAAAAAATGAATTTTTAGAAATGGAAAATTTCCCATGGAAAAATAAAGCACTGGAAAATTGTCCGTTTTGGAAAACCCCACATTTCTTACCCCAGGCACCATGAGAATCATCAGCAACAGGCCATAGTGTGTCAGGCACCCTTGTGTCAGGCATGCCAGTGTCCTGCCACTCCAGGTGCGGGCAGAGCTGGAGCAGGTCCCGGAAGGTGGCCTGGGTCAGCCAGAACAAGTCCAGTCACTGCTCATTGTCCCAGGTCTGCTAGATAAGGTGCAGCCATCAGTGCTGGCTGACGCGGTGGGCCCAGAGGTGGCAGGCCTAGATGCCCAGAAGGGCAACAGTGGCCCCAGCTGTGACGTCCAGAAGCCACCCGTTGGTGTCCCTGGTGGTGGCAGCTGTGCAGCAACAGCTCCGGTACAGCACACTGCGGGTGGCCAGGTGGTTGCTGGTCGTGGGGGAGCTGGTCTGGGCAAGACTGCCATGGTCCAGGCAACAGTTACCACAGTGAGCCAGCAGGAGCCCAGGATGCTGGTTGTTACTGCCAGGGCCAAGGACTGGGGCAGCCCTAGTGCAGGGAGGCAGAGTAGACATGGAGAAAGCTGTTGTGTGCTGCCTCTGCACTTGCTATGCTGCTCTTGAGCAAGGAAGAGGCTGGCCAGAGAGCAGAGAAAGGAGCTGGCTTTTACAGATGGCTGATGGGTGCTGGCAGCTGCACCTGGAGCCTGGAGCTCCCCCCAGTGGCCATAGGAGCATATTGCAGGGCTGTAGGGAATTGGGAGCAAATCTTCTCCCTAATCTCCGCATGTGTAGTCACCTACCCAAAAACCCTTTCTGTGCAGTATCTTACTGCATAGTAAATCTAGGCTGGAGTAAATGCATGTGTAGACACACCCACTATAGACAAGTCAGCTGATTTCACCACTTTCATTTCTCCAGCTGTAAAATTCTGCTACCTGTACTTATCTCCTACTGAAGACGTGAAATATTAATAGATGCTCCATGAACAATGTTTATGCAGTGTTAATATAAAGCTAAATGCAATGAAGAAAGAGACGTACAGTCAATGGAAGCTAGAAACAGCCCCCAAGGAGGACTATATAGCAATGGCCCACACTTGTAGCGATCAGACTGTGACTGAACTAAAATTAGCAATAGGAATCAAGGACAACAACAAACCCTTCTTTAGCTTACACGGGGAACTGGAGGAAAACAAATGCGAGTGTGGGGCCACTGTTCAGCAACTCAGGACAGCTAGTCACTGGCATTCAGGAGAAAACTGAACTCCCGAATGACTACTTTGCTTTGGTCTTTCACTGGTCCAAGGGGAAAATCACTCCAGCTAGGGTACAGAATGAGTAGGGTTCAAATGACTGTCTTCCTACTATTGCCGTAGAACTAGAGTGTGATGAATTAAGGAAACTGGTGGTATATAAGTCAGCAAGATTGAATGAACTTCATCCAAGAGTGCTGAAGGAATCAAAGAGCCCATGGCAAATCTCTGGCCAAAGTAATTGCAAAGCCCCTGACAAATCTTTTCCAAAACTCGTGGTAGTCCAGGGAGATCCCTGAGGACTAAAAGAGAGCCAATGCTGTGCCCATCTTCCAGAAGGGGAGGAGGGAGGACCTGGGTAATTACAAGCCAATTAGTCTAACTTCTATCCCAGGGAAAATCCTGGAAAAAATCTTTAAGGAGTCTACGTGCAGTAGGCTCACAGTAGATAGGATTCTGAATGACCGCCAGGATGGCTTCATCGCAGGCAAGTCTTGTCTTACCAACCTCATCTCCTTTTAGGATCAGGTGACTCGCCACCTGGATAAGAGAGGAAGCTGACATTATATACCTCGACTTCCAAAAATTTTTCAATCTGGTACCTCACAATGTTCTCACGAGAAAAGTGGAAGACTGTGGGCTTAACTGCGAAACAGTCAGGTGGGTAGGAAGCTGGCTGCAGGATAGGACCCAGATGTCATCTTGGCAGGAAAGGCTGAGGGATCTGGGACGTTTCAGCCTGAAAGAAAGAAGGCTGAGAGGGGACTTGGTAGCAACTTACCGCTACATCAGAGGCTACATATCAAGGGCTCGCTGAGCAGCTATGCATCAGGGCATCTTTGGGGAAAGAAGTAATGGCCACAGAATCCTGGAAGACTGCTTCAGGCTCAAAATTAGGAAAAACTACTTCACAATTAGGGTGTCCAGATTGTGGAATAAGCTGCCTCCAGAGGTAGTGCAATCACCTATCCTGGAAATCTTCAAGAGGAGACTGGATGGTCACCTTGCTGGGGTCACCTGACCCCGGTTATCTTTCCTGCTTGGTGCAGGGGGCTAGACCCGATGACCTTCCATGGTCCCTTCCAGCCTTACAATCTATGAATCTATGTCTCAATGGTATGGGGAGGTATTTTGAGGCACTGGGGTCTAGCAGATAAAGTACTGGAGAGAGTTGAGATGAGCTAAGTCATCTCACCTCCCCTTCTCTTCTGTTTTCGCACCTATATCTAACTTGACCATTTAACAGTAAAGTAGTATTTCCCTGATGAATAAGATAACTTTGTCAAAATCATCAATTTTAGTATGACAGTATAGATTTCTGCAACAAGTCTGAAACAAAAATGTTTCAGTTCAAAACTACCATCTGGAAACACCTTATGAAAAATGAAACACAAAAATTGGTCATTCAAAATTTCTTGGGAAAAATGTTAATTTTCTAGCCTGCTTTCAATGGATAAGAACTGACTTTTTATCTGTATTAATACAGTGTATATATATAGCATGCTATAAGGCCCTGATCTTGTTTGGAATTTGTAGGCATTAATATAATGTAGTAGTAGGAGTAGTAGTAGTAGTAAGTCTATACTTAAAAAACAAATCACACCCGAATGACTCAAAGCACTAACGATTCAAAAATATCTTCAGTTTTTCACAGAAACCAAGATGCTGTTTTGAACCTTATTAAGATAATTAGCTAGTTGTAAAAATCATTTCGCTTATTAAGGCAAAATTATTTTCTCTTGGAAATGCTGGTTCTTTGCTCGCAAGTAGCATGAGAATAGGTGCTAAGGTGAAAGAAGATATAACAGAATTCACAGCAAGCATTAGATTTTAGAACACTTCAGCGTTCCAGTTAATGGCTCTGGGGGAATCTTCTCAAATGACTGAATTATTCAACAGATATTTATTCAAAAGCTAAAAATTGTCTGTCCCCTGATTAAATGAGCATTCCCCTTGAGCTGGCTGGAAACTTTGATGAAACCTTTTTTTCTCAAAAATTGATTCAATTTGTCAAGCCCTTTCTGTGTTTTATTACCATCAGCAAAAGTTTCAAAGGGATGCTCTCTCAGGCCTACGATAAAATTTTTGGTCAAAATAAAAAAGGAAAAGAAAAAACAACACACCAATAGCACGGAATTCTGCACACAACTTTCTGGATTTATATACACACAGTTACATATATTTTTTTAAAAATCAGACAATACACTTTGGCAATTTTTCTGTTATTAATTACATAAAGCCTGCAATAAAACCATATTTAAGCAGTTAAAAAGACAAAGTGTTTTATCAATTTATGTAACAAGCAACTGGGTTGGGGGTTTTTGTTATTTTTTTAACATCTTCATGCCTGTTATCAGATTGCACTTTAGCCAAAAGGGATATTCTTTCTTAAGCTCACAAACGACTTTCTTCTAGAACACGCACTCTTCACTGAAGAATAACCTTACACTAGGTCAGGGACATGTGCTATTCTATGTATCACCTATTTGCCACTTGAACACTGTTTCAAGTCTAATCCTTCACTGACTTTAACTACCTTTCCAGTGGTGTACTGAGGAATCCATTGTACTGGCCAAAGTGTTCTCTCTTCCTTTTCAGCTTCTCACTCAGGAAACAGGTAATGTCATTTCATAGTTGGTAGGGTTGGAAGGGACCTGAGTAGATCATCAAGTCCAACCCCCTGCCATGGGCAGGAAAGAGTACTGGGGAAAAATGACCCCGGTGAGATGTTCATCCAGCCTCCTCTTAAAGACCCCCAGGGTAGGAGCCAGCACCACTTCTCTTGGAAGTTGGTTCCAGATCCTAGCCACCCTGACAGTGAAGTAGCGCCTCCTGATATCTAGTCTGAATCTACCCTCTGCCAGCTTGTAACCATTATTTCTAGTCACTCATGGTAGTGCTCAGGGGAACAGGGACTCCCCCAATGCCTGCTGGTCCCCTCTGACTAGTTTGTAAATGGCCACTAGATCCCCTCTCAGCCTTCCCTTGTGGAGGCTGAACAGGTTCAGATCCCATAGCCTCTCCTCATAGGGCCTGCCCTGCTGCCCCCTGATCATACGGGTGGCCCTCCTCTGGACCCTCTCCATGTTGTCCACATCCCTCCTGAAGTGCGGCACCCAGAACTGGATGCAGTACTCCAACTGCAGCCTGACCAATGTCTCATAGAGGGGGAGGATCACCTCCTTGGACCTGCCTGAGATGCATTTGTGGATGCATGACAAGGTACAGCTGACCTTCCTGACCATGTTCCCACACTGTCAGCCCATGTTCATTTTGGCATCAATAATGACTCCAAGATCCTTTTCTGCCTCTGCACCAAGGAGAAGGGAGTTCCCCAGCCTGTAGGTATGCTGCTGGTTCTTCCTCCCCAGGTGCAGCACCTTGCACTTGTCAGTGTTGAAACCCATCCTGTTCTCATCCACCCACCCCTGTAACCTGTCTAGGTCCAATTGCAACCTATTCCTCCCTTCTAGCGTGCCCACTTCACCCCACATCTTAAGTGTCATCTGCAAATTTGAACAGGGTGCTTTTCACCCCCTCGTCCAAGTCGCTGATGAAGATGTTGAACAGTGCGGGCCCGAGGACCGAGCCCTGCAGAACCCCACTGCCCACATCCCTCCAGGTCGAATAAGACCCATCCACCACCACTCTCTGGGTGCGCCCCTCCAGCCAGTTAGTGACCCAATTGACTGTGTAGGTGTCAACGCCACAGTCCCCTAGTTGTTCAATGAGAATGGGGTGAGACAGAGTGTCGAAGGCCTTCTTAAAGTCAAGAAAGACTACATCCATGGCTTCACCTGCATCTAAGGATTTTGTGACCGGTCATAGAAGGCCACCAGGTTGGTCTGACAGGACCTGCCTCTAATGAACCCATATTGGTTCCCCCTAATCATAATCTCTCCTGCTGGCCCCTCACGGATTCTCTCAAAAAGCTTACCCAGGATCGAGGTAACACTAACTGGCCTATAGTTTCCTGGGTCCTCCTTCCTCCCTTTTTTGAAAATGGGAACCACATTGGCCCTTTTCCAGTCCTCTGGCACCACACCACAGCACCATGAGCGCTTGTAAAGCCATGCCAGAGGTCCCGCAAGGACCTCTGCTAATTCCCTCAGCACTCTGGGGTGGAGATCGTCAGGACCAGCTGATTTAAATATGTCCAGTCCCTCCAGAAGTTCCCTGATTAGATCCTCACTGACCCTAGGCCTGGGTGCGCCTCCCCTGGGGCCTACAGGGGTCCCCTGGGGCCTACAGGGGACCCCCTGGGGCCTACGGGGTTCCCCTGGGGCCAGTGGGGGGTGGGGTTGACCCCCTGCTCAGAAAAATGGAGGCAAAGAAATTGTTAAATAAGTTAGCTTTGTCGTCTGGAGCGACAACCAGATTTCCTAGCGTGCCTTGCAGAGGCCCCACATTACCCGGTACCTTCTTTTTACCCACTATGTATTTAAAAAAGGACTTCTTGTTGTCCTTGATCTGGGTAGCTAGTCCCAGTTCCATCTCCGCCTTGGCCTTCCTGACTGCCCACCTACAGCCCTGAGCAACAGAGGTATAGTCCTCCCTGCTGATGGCCCCTCCCATCATATTGATCCTTCTTTATAGTTTTTATGAAGTTGGGAAGGAGAAATTATGTAACATGGAGTTTGATTCTACATGAAACAAGTGGCCAAGTTCATAAGGCTTTCACTAAGACAGGTTCAGACCCATACCTCAATGCAGGCAAATCTCATCATGAACTACTGTGAATAGGGTAAGAATTGGGCAGTCTTCCTAGTGAGCTTAATATTTCACCTAAATTGCAGGCAAGGTGCATGCAACTTCCAATAGGATTTTGATATAGAAGCCAGAAACAATCAACAGCCTGGCATCAGGAGGCACTACTTCACTGTCAGGGTGGCTAGGACCTGGAACCAACTTCCAAGCAAAGTGGTGCTGGCTCCTACCCTGGGGGTCTTTAAGAGGAGGTTAGACGAACAACTTGCTGGCATCGTTTGACCCCAGTACTTTTTCCTGCCATGGCAGGGGGTCGGACTTGATGATCTACTCAGGTCCCTTCTGACCCTACCAACTATGAAACTATGAAACTATATTGATGCCAGGTGAATGGGGGCTTTTTTTTTTTTTTAAAGAACCGGGATGCTGGGGCTGGGAGAGCAGGCAAGGGATGGGGGCTTGTGACATGCAGTGTGGCGCAGCAGTGAGCGCCCCCCATCAGATTCAGCTGATTCAGTGGTGCCCAAATCTCTGAATTAGATTAGGCTGAATCGATTCAGGACAGTGATTCAAATTGCCGAATCCAATCACTGTCCCCCGAATTGGCCGAATCCGAATCAAAAGCGAATACTAGCCGCTTTGCACAGGCCTATTACCTACAGTAAAACAGCTATTGAACATAATTATCCCAATTTCTAGATACTATGCTCTAACCACTGAATGATCCTTCCGCTCATGGATGAGAGGAATCTGCAGGAGGCTGATGGGTAAAACAAAGGATTCTAGCAACAACAGATGTAGCAGGCTTGGCTATAAATTGGTTTCATTGTGTCTTCAAAATTTTGGATCCTCTTTCTCCCTCGCAGCTGAGGTTGTGTCATAACTGCATTTTGTTAAGCATCTAATGGATTCTGATCTAGCAGTCTACCTAGGTGGCTGCAAGCAGGGGCACTCATCCAAGGCACCAGAGAGGGCACCAGAAGGCACACCCAAGGATTTTTTCCATAGGAACATAGCCCAACCCTATGCCCAGTAATTTATGGGGGGAAGGTTCAAGGGTCAAATCTTCCCCCAGGATTTTTGCCACAGGAAGTACAGCTCCTCACCCAGTAGCATATCTGGGGGGAGGAGTGGGGAGTGAACAAGAAGCCTGCGCCATGGCACTGTTGTTGTTGAATGCTGTACACCAGCTGCAGCAGCCCAACGACACAGGTTTCTTGGGGGTTTGTCACTGGTACCTGGTTCCCTCCCCATTGCCCCAGTAGGCTACTGGGTTAAGAGGAAATGCACCATCTATGGCAAAAAACCCAGGTGGAGGGTGCCATTCCCTTGTCCCCCATACACTACAGGATGCAGGGCTGCCTGGCCTCTATAGCTGGGCTCTACCTGCCACATCAAAATATCCCACTGTGGGGAGGGGAGGGTGCCATTCAGGTGCCCTCTGCTGCAGCTGGTTTAGGCAAGCCTGATCCTCAGCTGCAGCAGCATGTGTCATCACAGTGCAAGGACAGAGAGAACAGGGACACCCCTCTCCCTACTCCCCAGTGCTTGGCACTGCCCAGGGCTCTGCAGGACTTGCTACTTCTGTTTGGATCAAACAGGAAGGGCTACATAGCTTCCGCTACTGCACTTCCACAGCTGGCAAAATAAAAGGCCATTGCAATCGCCAATTTTGTAGGAGATTGGTTTGTTGGAGTGGAATTGCTGGAACTGTAATAAAAAGACAGCAGCTTCAACATCATACATCCTGCCTTTCAAGGTTAGTGATCTTGAGTTAAAAAGGCCACGAGGTAAATATTTTTCAAGGCCGTCAAATTATTTTGTCACAAATTTAATTTTAAATCTATTTGATTATTTTTAAGTGCTAAGGGATTAATGAAGCATGATGAGATCAGCAGCATTAACTTCTCCATTCAGCATGATTGGTTCAAGAGGGGAAAAAACCCCCTCAGGATACTCCCGAAAAAGACAGCTGTTTTGCTCTCAGGAGGTAGAACAGCTATGTTACTTATCAGTACATATATCCTAAATATTCGGTGTCATAAAAATAAAGCATGTCAGTGTTTAGAAGCATATCCCGATCTCAGGGCAAATTTCACATGGGTATAATTCCACTGCCTTTCCTGAGGTTATTCTTTGGCTATGGACAAAAAGTACAGTTGGAGAGGATTCAAAAGGGGAAGGAAAGAGGTTGGTCCAAAGGTCCACACAACTAGTATGTGTGCATGATCCCACAGCGATACGAGGGAGTGAAATCACCACAGCTTTGACCCTGAATAAAGCAGGATTAAAGCTGGAGTCTTTTTACTACATGTGTATATGCTATGGGTTTATGCACCCATAATGACTATGACTTAACAGCTGCTGCAGCTTCCCCTCTCCTTTTGAAGCTGTTCCACTGATGTAGAGAGCTCAAAAGCGAGGAAGGAAGTTATTAGAGCTGACTAAAAATGGGGATTTTTTTTTTTTTTTGAAAAACGCCTCTTCTAATGATTTAAAATAAAACAAACAAACATCCCCCTTTTTTAAAGCTAACTGAGCCACTGAGAGATGCGGAGGGAAAAAAAACCCAGCACTTTACTTTCAGCTTGGAGTACCCCCGCGCTGAGCACAGCGTAGCCCAGAAGAGTAACTGCGTCAGTGTGACCTGGTTCACCCAATGTCTCTATAGATCACACGCTTCAGCAGGGCTTTTTGGTGCTTTTATCTAATAGCTGATTCAATCTAGATAAAAATCTAATAGCTGATTGAATCAGCTATTAGATAAAAGTGCCAAAAAGCCCCACTGAAGCGCATGATCTATATAGACATTGGGGATTTGGGTCACACCGACATGGTTCCTCTTCCAGTAAAGTGCTATTTTGTGGTCTTTTCCCCCCACATCTGTCAGCACCCCTATTCTTTAAAAAAAAAAAAAAATCTGAACTAATTTTAAGGACACCCAGAAAATATCTGCAATCTGATGCTGCATTCATGCCAAACATACCCTCCACTTCAAGGAGTCCATCAGCATTATAGATGAGGCCTCTGTAATATAGAATCATACAAAAGTAGGGCTAGTACTGACCTGAGGATGTCATCCGATCCAACCTCCTACCCAGGGCAGGATAACTCATATCCAAACCAGTCCATACAAGGGCTTATCAAACCCATTGCTAATACTACACAAACAACCTTGTCAAAAAAACACCAAGAGCACCCTAACCTGCCACAGGTAAAGCAGGAGGATGAGGGCCTTAAGCGATCTGGATGAAAAGAGAATTTTTTATTGCCCAGTAATTCAGGCTGAAAGGTGTGCTGCCTTTCAGAAGAGCTGAATGCTAAAGGAACTGGGTATTTTGGTGGGAGAGGAATGGTGTGAATTAGAAGAGACATCTATTTGATTTAAAGGCATTTTCACCATCTATATAATTTACAAGAAATATGCAGAGGCTGAGAAACTAGTTGAGGGGCAGGGAAAATGGCTGCCAGATCAGATCACCTGTCACTTATGATCCATCATTACAGTGCCTCAGATTATGAATATATAGTTTTCAGAGTAGCATGTTTCATGGTTGACAGATTACAGATTAGTTTACATATTTATAATGAGGGCATTCTGAATCTGTGAAGGTTCAGGTCTCTTGGGAATTGGGTTGAGCACATGGTTTGACAATAATCAACAGAAAAATTCAGCACAAAATTCCTGTAGAGAGTTTAATGCTATGAAATAGGTACGGTTATACACTCCTGAAAAATCACTTCAGCCAGACAGACGCTGCCTTTCATTTTTGCTTTACTGATCTTCATGCTTTTTTTATCTTCAGTGTGCTGCTAGGGGATTGGAAAGGTTGTTATTAGACTACGTTTATATTCACAGCTACTTAGAGCAGCAATTCTCACATACAAAGTTTCTATAGTAACATTTTTTTAATTCACTCTTTAAGCAAAACACCAATTAGCTTTTTATTATAGACAATTTAAAAAATCTGTACACTAATTGACATCCTCTCTACTCAGTTTGAATTTAAGCTTATTCAAAAGGAAATTGCAATGAAAATTTGAGTGGTAATAGTTTACCATTGTATTGTTCCTTCTTAACAGAGCAGTAAATTATTCTTGACAAATATTGCAAATTTATTTTCAATCTAAGTCATTTAGACACACAGAATCAACCTATCCTGGTATTCCTTAAATATTATTGAAGCCTAAAGATTATAGGTTTCTGAAAAGCGATAGAAACGTAATCAACTGACTTATTTCTACATCGGGTATGGGCCTAGGCACCTGGAAACCATTGGACTAAGGGCAAACTAAATGTCGCTGTGAGATTATTTAGGTGCTTCTGGCTCAAGGCAGATAAATGGTAAAAATGGTGCTGTGTGTCACATTAAATGGGAGGAAGAATGGATTCATTCAGTTCTTAACTGTTACCGATGACATTTTTTTCAGATATCATCCTAACAAAGATGACAGCTTACTTGTAATACTGCTTCTGGTGGCAGACATCAACAGCTGTCAATTAGAGTACAGTGATTTTATACATGTATATTCACACACACTGTTAAGAGATACAATTAGCAACAACAAAAAAGTATAATCACCCATTGCAGAAGGACATTCAAGAGGGGAGAAAGCCTCCTAGGACTGTTATGATATTCATCCCACCAAATTCCCTTCCAGAGAAAGGAGATTTCAGAATTTACCTGAGAACAGAGGCCCTGCCTTGAGAAATAAGAGTTGGGGTGGTGAGTGAAGGCATCATCACAAGGAGCAGAAGCTGGTGTTACGTCTCAGCTGTGTGTTCTTGGGAACCCTGGCACAGGATGCAGTCTGTCTGACTCACAAAGGACTCACCCCCCTCCCTCCCCTCCTCTACCTAAACGAAACTGATTAAGATGCAGTGACAGACGCACCTAAGACCCTCCAGATAAGGGTGACAAGAGTGAACCAACTGCCCTAGGTCTCATTTGCATCCGAGATGGAACCAGATGACCATTCATTTACATGAGAGATGGAGAACAGAAAGCCTGAAGCAGAGACTGCAGTGAATTCTGGGACCAGAGAAGCAGGGGAGCACTGCATGATGGGGAATCTGTGCTCCAAATGTTAATCAACCCGTGTTCACACACACCCAGCTCAGCATTTATCAGACCAGTTCTAATCTGGATTTACTAAGGACTTTCCCCCCCAAGACACACACACACCTCTAAGTTTAATAGGCATCTCGGGCCGTACATTCCCCGGTCCCACTATGGGAGGCCTATTTAAACTTGATTGACTAAAACTCGGTTGCCGGGTTAGGGAATGCTGAGGCAAGAGACGGAGTCAGAGGGGGTATGGGCAACATTTGAACAATGGTTAAGGGTTCATCACAGCATCCAGCCTGCTGGAGCCCTAATCCCAGGTGTTGTCATATCTTTCCCAAGACAACTGGTGGGAGTCCTCTCCACAAAAGGTTATGAGCACCCCAATAATTGTCTTAAGTCTGTTAAAAGACTATAGTAAGATCTGGAAAAGTCATGCTAAGCTGAGGCTTGTGCACAACAAGTAAAAATCCAAAATCCTGATGCTGCAAGCTATCTATTGTTCCTGAAGAAACCATGAGATATCCCATCAGTATATCTGCCACCCATAGGAATCTCAAGCTGGCTCCCAAGTATTTGGGTTACTCCCTAATCTTAAGTGTTTCCTGATTATCAATCAGTTTCCTGAGATGGTCCAAACCAGATAACCCCTTGTCAATAGAAAAGACAATGATTTACACTACTGAGGGTGCTACGGAGCAGCTGAACTGAGGGTATAAAAATCTGTAAGTGTGTGTGCTGCTAGAGGGAGAGAAGAAGAAGAGGAAAAGGAAGGAAAAGAAGTAGAAGCAGGAGGAAAGAAGGAGAAGAAGAAAACCCCTGTGCTGACACCATCCCCTGTCGTTCTTGGGACGCTGGAAGAACAGATCATCTCTCCCTTCAAGGACTGTGCTACAGACTGTGCCTGTCAGCTTTGCAGCCTGAGTACCGTGGACTAGGTGAGATCCCAGCGTTCTCTGTCTTCTTTCTAGGCATAAACTTCTGAACCTGAACTGTATCAGTTAAGCTTGAGCTAAGTTTCCCCAAATACTTAGTGAAACCAGGGTAGTATTGTCACTGTTGGTGTTTGTTTTTCTTTTGCATGTCTATTACTACTAGTACCATTATATATTTCATATGCTTAGCAATAAATAACTTTTATAGTCAAACTGGTAGTAACTGGGTATATTTTTCCTTCTCTGCTTCCCTTTCCTCCCGTGCTCTGCAGCAACGCTTCTTTTACCTAAGCTAAAGATCCCTGTGAAGCCCAAAAATATTGTGGGGTCTGCTCATCAAGAGGCCAAAGATTGGGACATGCTGAGTTTGAAACACATAAGGGGATCAGCTTGTACAGGCTGATTGACCCAGTTTGACTCAGACGTGTCATTATGAACTGAATGCTGGCCCATGAGGGTGTTAGCTGGACACCCAGCTGGATTCAGAGGGATTCTGTTTACCTGTGCGCTTGTGTCTGACTGCATTTTATTGTTGCTCTTATGAACTGATTCTTGGCATATGAGGGTGTCAGCCTGTCCATGCTGATCAGCCCGGCCAGGTCAGGCGTGTCACGTTAATTTGTGTGTGTTTGTGTGTATGACTGATTTGGTGACTGGAGGAACCCAGTCCCATTGAGACTGAGTCCTGCAAGATAGCTCCATTGGGGGTGAGGGCTTGCAGAAGGGAGAGATACAGCTCCGTATAGTAACACAAGTAGCACATTGACAGAATCACCAAGACCCTAGAAACTATCCCTAATAAATGAGCACACCCCAAAGTAATGGGCAAATTTGGTAACACTGGACTACTCCCCTGGAGACAATATAGGGCACACCATGGGAGAATTTACACTGGGCAAGGCATCGTTGGAACTTTCTACTCTCAGGGGCAAACTAGAGTAGTCCATTCCCTGCTTTCACTTCTGAAAAGGACCAAATCCCATCACATGGTATGTTTACTGCAGTGAGGGCACAACAAGCTAGGGAAGAGAGACAAACATGCCCAAGTCAGGTCTGCCTATGAAGCTGAAGAATCTCTCAATGAAGAACCTCCTAATTATGCAACTCTAAGTTTTGCAGACTTAGGACTGGCCCAGAATCCAGGCAGAGTGAGTTCCTGCCAGGCATATAAAGCCTTCTCCGTTGGTACAAGTATTGATTTAAACAGGCATTTTACTTTAATGAAACCAGCTGTCAGCTCCTCCCAACAAAACTGATAGTTCACAAACTTTTGAGGGGTTTGAACAGTTATTGGTCCAGGCGCAAGACCTATCAGAGAGGTGTAGCAATGAAACAGGTGCACGCAAAGGTCACCAGAGCAAGCAATGCCGGCGTAAAAAGGAATTCCAAATTTCAGGCAGTGAGACACTGCTATAAGCTATACACCTCTGTACACAAAATAAACTGGTAGGGGGAAGGTAGTTTAGTTAGGATGGAGTTTTAAGGTAGTTGGTAAATGCAGGGCTCTGTTGCTAGTTGCTGCAGCCATAACCATTTGCAGCTGCTCCCTATAGACCTTCATTTTGAACATCAAAAGTGCTCAAGCTGGTGCTAGCAATTTTCTCATATAACATCATGTGCAGCACTACTGGGGAATTTGATTTTTTTCCCCCTCTTTCACTCTCTTGCACTCTCTCTCAGACTGCACTGTACAGTTATGTTCATTTGGGTGGGCAGGTGTTTTGTGGTGTGAAAATCCTAGTGGGAATAAAACAACAGATAGCATTTCTGGCAGTTTCACCCTTGCCAAGAAAATACCTTCTACAGTTTGAAATACAAATCCAAGCTATTTGTGCAGCTTCCCTGTATCCTATCCTTGGTAAGAGAAAAAGAAAAACCATTCAGAAATTAAAACGATCATGGACCACAGGAACATGTTGGTCTTTTGACAACGACCTCTTCTCCATCCCTTCTGTTACTATCATTAACACTGATGATAATCTGTCCAAAGTATCTTTTTGAAAATGTATTAAACAAAGTACACCAAACTGGTTGCAAATAGAAAAAAAATCACCGTGTTCTATTTTATTTAAACTATAAAAGCTAAACCAAGTGCCTTTTGTGGGGTTTTCTGCCTCTTGGCAGTGCAGTTTACTGCAATTAAACTACCTATGCCTAGGTGTAATATTTAGCAATGCAGCCAAAATATTCTATTATTTTAGAAGAGAGAACTGGCTGACTCTAATGCTTAGCAAAATTCTTTGCTCTCTGTGCCTGCCTGGTCACAAGTATACATTTGCGAGCCACCTTGGCACGTGTGCCAGAGGTTGGCCACGACGTGGGTATAGGCATCCTCTCAATGAGCCCATGGTCACCCTGGGAAAAGCCCTGAGACTTTACTGCCAAGACTTTCATGATACCTTCAGTGGTAGGCTCCCACTCAGTGGACTCATTCGGAGTGGCTGCGACCCTCAGCGGGTGTCCGTGGGGCTCTGCCTCCCCTACACCCCATCCATGTGCCAGTCTCTAAGATGTCTCTCAGTGTTCCCCAGGCTTGCCCTCTGACATGGTCTCTTTCTTGCCTGGTTGCTTGAGAGCTCCCAACAGACTTTTGGCCAGGTCTAGCTTTTGGTTGTCATCCGGCTGCCACTCCTTCCTTTTGGAGTGCAGTCTCTGCCCCTGCCCTTACTTCAGGGCCTTTCAGGGCACACCTGCCCTTGTCTCAGAGCCTCTCAGGGCCAGTCCTTATCAAAGGGGTACCAGGGAAAACCCCCTTGTAAAAGAACAAACACAGCACCCTATGTGTGCATCCCCTGTGGTGCTCCCCCAGCACCTCCCTTGGTGCCAGCTTTTATCCTTGCCGGGCAGCGTCTGGTGATGACATCACCAGCCCATGCCGACTCGAGCCAGAAGTAGACGCAGCTTACAAACTGTGTGGCTGTTTGAAGCTGGTATGGTGCATCCACTCCTTCATCTCCTGCAATGAGTAAGTTTGCCCTGGTCTCAGGGCTTCTTATGTCTGGGTGGGCTGTCCCGTTCCCCATCCCACTGTGGGGTGGGGGAGTCCCCCTTCTCCCGGTGACTATCTTTTCAGAACACTCTCCACTGATATGACCTAATGTAGTCCAGGCTGTCATTTTGGTCCACTTTTAGTCCAACAATAGACTCTTAACCTGCCCCTCATCCACTTTTCTGACTTTGCAATGAAATAAAATATAGAAATAGAAACAAAGTAAAATGAAAACAGTGAATTATTAACATGTATTTTCTTACTGAAGACAAACCATACCAGAAAAGTCCAGTACGAACAGAAGCAGACAAGGTTCTTTGGGTAAATCTGATATCTTTTATTAGACCAACTACGGACAGATAAATTTTAAATATCTGCACAGTGTTTTATTTCAGCTTCTTTAAAAGACAGAGATTAAAGAGTATCTACCGCTTCCACTACCATCTATCTCTCTCTCTGCAAATAAACAGCATTTACAATGCGGACATTGAAGTCCTTGTAGTTTAAAAGTGAAGGCAACTAATGATTTTCATTGTGCATTATTCAAACAATGAAAAAAACAAAAAAGTAAGTCAGCCTTATAAAATTATGCCTGTTTAGTTATTTGAAGTTTTACTAATAACACAATTGAGGAAACATAATAATTCACAGAAGTTATGGAGGACTTCCTAGAGCCTGATGAGGGGTGCCTGGAGTCTAAAATGGTTAAGAACCACTGGAATAGTCACACTTAAGCACCTAATTCCACTTAAATGAACAATAGATGGAATAGATGGAAGAAAATGTGGTGCTTTGTTTCCAACTTGCTGACATAGTGAAAAAGGAGGCAAGAAATCACATCTCTCTCATTCTAAGAGTTGTTCCATGCTCTCTTTTGCAATGTATGTACATTTCTCAGATTAAAATAATAACATAAACTTCACAGGAAGTGACATGTTCACAGCTCTACCAGGTAAAATTATGTTGTTCACAAAGTAATTTTCTTGGTTGAAACCAATACTTCACTCTCCCCTAAGGTGGCTTCAAAAACTTCTACACCTATGGACCTGGTTCTTGCCTATTAGCCCTATAAGCAACCAGAATGAACACGAAAAGCTAATATCAGGCTGTTGACAGACATTACAATTGCAAAACCATATAAACCATTTTAGCACAACAACAAGAGAGTGTCCTACATATTCCCACTGTTTATTGCAAAAAAAAAGTGAATTCACCACTAAAATGGCAGATCTGCAACAAAAAACTTGCTGTTTCAAACACCAACTTCTTTGTTGCATGTAACTTTTAAGCACCAAAATGTTCTCTCTCTCAAGGTCGGAGACCCCCAGTATAGCATAGTCCTCCCCTCTCAGTTGTGACATACAACATTTCTACAACTTCAGTGAATGTCGCTGCTTACACATGAGGAAAATTTAGCTGTTGGCTGGCAGTCAGATTGTGCAAAACACAGGGGCCATGGATGGAAAATCTGGGGATGCCTACTTCTGTGAAATACTTCAATTATATTTTGTTCTATTTCAAAACCAAACAATTTGCTTTTCAGATGTATTTTTATAAGCTGCAGGGAAAAAAATAAATCTCAAGTGGGGTAACCTCTTGATATCCAGAGTAAGGGAGTGAATTCTAACAGAAAAAGGGAAATCATATTTTCCCTTTCACCTTTGTGACAGAATTTTAATAGTGGGTTTCCCTGATAAGCCCCAAATTCCAACATATGACTGAATTAGGTAGTTCAGTCAGAGAAGGAAGAAGTATATCAAAAGTTCCCTATTGCCCATCACTCCTTTGTTCAGGGCAGCATCATTAGGCTTTGAGAAATCTTTTCAACTCAAAGCAAATCAAACCTTCCTTGGACACAAGAGAGGAAACTACAGTATGAGACAGGAGGCAAAAGCCCCCCCCCAATGCGCCCCAAACCCCCACCCAACGTGCCCCAATACTCACCGCAGGAGCAAAGATAAGCAGCAGCTGGGGAGAAATGCCAGCGCACGCTCGGCAGTTCTGGAGCTGCCTGAACATGCCAGTCGGTGAGTACCAGGGGCATGGCTCTGGAGGGGCACTGGCTGCTCAAAAGGCAGCTGGGAACACAGCTGGAGTGGTGCCAGGGAGAGTAGAGCAGAACACAGACCGGGAGACACCGGCTATGGAGTCGGGGAGCACCAACTCTGAATGCAGGGAAAAGAGGCTAAACATCTGCCAGAGGATGCCAGCAGACAGGATGGAGAGCCTAAGCCCCAGGAATGGAGGGATGCTGGGGAGCTCTGTTGGGAACAAGCAGTCCCCAAGGACACCCAGAAGCAAAGCCACAGCCATGCCTGGGAGCACAGGTATTGCGGCCGGGAGTGGCAACGCGGAACTGCTGGCACCCTTGGGCAGCACAGCAACAAGGGAGCCACAGAAAGCTATGGAGCCCCACATCGAATGACAAGCTACGCTGGCTGGTGGGACCCCGACAGCCCAGCCACAGGTCAGACAGGCCAAAATGAGGAAGGAACCCCGGGGGCTTGCCCAAGAGGGCCAGCAAATGCCAGGCACTGGACGGCCAATCCATCCAAATTCCCATTAAGCACAAAAGACAGTGGCGTCCTCAGCAAGACTGTGGGCACCTGGGAGACAAGATCCCAGGAGCCTGTCAACGGACGCTGACTTCTTAAATTTAGTTCTAATCCTAAATTGTAGTTAACCCAAGACCAGGGTGTGTTTAGTTGCCCAGGCCTCAGTCCGAAGGCAAAGGACAACTTGGGAGGAGGGACAGCCAGGAAGACCCGCCCCTTGGAGGCTGGTGGAGTGGATGAGACAGGATCATCCCAGTGCAAGATCTGAGGAGAGCAGAGATCATCCCTGGCCGTGGATGTGGTGCAGGTGGGGTAAAGGAGAGGTTGGAGCCCCATGAAGAAAGCCCAGGGTCAAGATCTTCTTGAGTTACCTACAGGGAACTGCCTCCCAAGAGAACAACAACCAACATCAAGGATGCGGCAGGCGAGTAGGAGCAGTACCCAAACCATCTCGGTGGTGCCAAATCCAGATCTCACCCTGACGTCGCTGGGGGGCAAGGCACCAACCAAAAGGGGGCCAAAGCCCTATAACACCTACCAGCGACATACAGTCTCTAGGAAGTAAGGAAATTCACCTCCAGCCCTAAAATATCCTTTGGTCTTTTACAATCCCAATCTTAAAAAAAAAAAAAGATAAGTAAGTCATAATTCTTGCCCCATTACTAGTAGAGATAAAATTTAAAAAAATCAATAGTTGGAATAAAAAATACAATTCAAATCAAAACAGTGCATGCAATGTAAAGTTCTAACTAGTATCAGCATAATGGAATCAACCAACAAATTCAATGCCACTGCTAACTCTTCATCAAGGGCTTTGACATACAAAGCATTTCTGAACAAAAGAGGAAACAAGATCCAGAATAAGGCATTAAACAAGGAGATAAAGTGGCACCTATGCTTACAGTATATATTTTGTCTTCAAGATAAAATCTTCAAAAATTTAACTCAAATATATTCAGGAAAAAAGGTAGTATCTACCACTTAATCAAAGGATCAACTCTGCCTCGAGTTGATTGCACAAGACCAAGAAACTATGTTATTAGTTACAAAAAAAATCTAATACCAAGAAGTAGAATACTACTGTATCTCAGTGGAAAAAAAAGGTATTGCCTATCTTTTCTATTTTTAATGGAATCCCATAAGGTTTCATTCTTGTCAATTTCAAAAGGCCAGTGACTGTCTCCAAGTGTTTCTTGTCAATTTTAAAGCCATGGTCTGGTCTTTGATATCAAGATAAAAGAAGCATTTGCTGGTTTAGAGAAGCACAAACTGAGAATGAGGCACATTTTAGTATCTCAAAGAGGCAAGAACAGTGCTAAGGGTAGTGTAGGTAAGGCTAAGAAGGAAACAGAGTTCAGATAATGACCTGAAAGATGCTTCAAAATAATTTACTATTACCCATGCATATGGAACTATAAAGTTCACTTTGAGCCTGATCCACAATCCACTGAAGGCCATGGAATTTCTTTTGATTTCACTAGGCCCTTTATTTATCAAGAAATATCAACTATCAAGTTCATCAAGAAGTTCTGATCAACTGTATCAAGAAAGTTCTGTCAGTTACCCAGGTTTAGGGGGCATTCATGGAACATTCACTCCTTTGAGGAAAGGCAAGTTTCATATACTCAAAATATGGGAAATGAAGGAAATGAGATCAAAACTAGATTTCACAGAGAAAGGAATAAGAAAATAATAATAATAATTTGTTTTCAAATTGCATTGCCTGCTTTCCTTTGGGAAAATAAGGCAACTCATTTTTTTTTAACTTGGTTTGTTCATCGTGATTCATTCTACATATCTGTTTGCTAAGGGAGTGTGTGACTGTATATCTATCTATATACAGAAAGAAATAATAATAAAAATAGAAAAAGTCAATTTCTAGACTTTACACCTAATAATTTGTTGCATTTTGCAACTGCTAAATTATAAACTTCCCCAAAACAGGGCTTCTTATAGCACAACTATAATGGTCTGTCAGCATTTCCATTACATTCCTTCTTCTGAGGGGCTTGTAACTTGGCAATAAAAATTCATTTCAGACTGATTCTCAGGTTCTCAAGGCTGCTTTAACTTAGAAGAGTTCAACAAAATAGGCACTGTTCCTTTGTATGACTTTTATGCCCTGTTCTCGCAACTGTCAGCCCACATTTTTAATATGAACATTTTTCCAAGGTGGTGAATACCTTCAAATACAGATGGTGTTCCTCAGTACCAATGTCAGTGGCAGTAATCCCTTGATTTGTTGATGCTCTCTACCACAGCTCATTGATGGGGCTTGAATTGACTTGCAAGTCCCATCCTTGAGTCACAGACCTGTCTGCAGAAGCTGCAGGTCTTTCTCCAAGGTGGGGGGCCCACAGGAAATAGTCTATAAGCTTAGGATTTCTCTCCTGTTTCTCCTCCGCTTTCTGTTCTCTGCTTTGAGGGTGAAACACTTTGCTCAAAATGGGCAGCCACCTGGTTAAGGTAGCGGCACCATTGGAGTCGGTCAGCAGTCAGCTCCTCCGAACTCTTGATGTCAGCATCTGTTTTCTTGAGGTATTCCTTCAACGTGTCCTTGTAGCATTTCCTCCAGCCACCATAAGACCTCAGGACATTACTAAGCCAGGGATACAGAACTTGTTTTGGGAGTCAAGTCAGGTATCTTCACACAATTTCCAGTCAAGTGAAGTTTGTGCTTCAGGATCAGACTCAATGCTGGTAACATTGGCTTCAGCAAGGATGCTGGCTTTTCTGTGGTAATCTTCCCATTTAATGTGGAGAATTTTCTGGAGGCATCATAGGTGATACCTCTCCGGGCTCGAGATGACGATGGTAGGTGAGCCACATTTCACGCCTGTAGAGGGGATAATGACTGAATTGTACACTTGGATCTTGGTGTTTTTTCCAGAGACTGCAATAAATAAAGACACGCTGAAGCAATTTCCCAAAGGAGGCGCTTGCGCAGTGGATCCTGTGCTGGATCGCCTCATCAATATTCACTCTCAGAGAGGTAGTTACCAGTGGGGTCCCCCAAGGCTCTGTCCTTGGACCCATACTGTTCAACATCTTCATTAATGATGTGGACACTGGAGTCAGAAGCGGACTGGCCAAGTTCGCCGATGACACCAAACTTTGGGGAAAAGCATCCACACCAGAAGACAGGCGGGTGATCCACGCTGACCTGGACAGGCTCAGCAAGTGGGCGGACGAGAATCTGATGGTGTTCAACGCCGATAAATGCAAGGTTCTCCACCTTGCAAAACGCAGGCTTGCATCCATAGATGCTTCTCAAGCAAATCCCGGGACGTCATTCTCCCCCCTGTACTTGGCCTTAGTGAGGCCGCAGCTGGCGTACTGTGTCCAGTTTTGGGCTCCACAATTCAAAAAGGATGTGGAGAAGCTTGAGAGAGTCCAGAGAAGAGCCACGCGCATGATCAGAGGTCAGGGAAGCAGACCCTACGATGACAGGCTGAGAGCCCTGGGGCTCTTTAGCCTGGAAAAGCGCAGGCTCAGGGGTGATCTGATGGCCACCTACAAGTTTATCAGGGGTGACCACCAGCATCTGGGGGAACGTTTGTTCACCAGAGCGCCCCAAGGGATGACGAGGTCGAATGGTCACAAACTACTTCAAGATCGTTTCAGGCTGGACATAAGGAAGAATTTCTTTACTGTCCGAGCCCCCAAGGTCTGGAACAGCCTGCCACCGGAGGTGGTTCAAGCGCCTTCATTGAACACCTTCAAGATGAAACTGGATGCTTATCTTGCTGGGATCCTATGACCCCAGCTGACTTCCTGCCCTTTGGGCGGGGGGCTGGACTCGATGATCTTCCGAGGTCCCTTCCAGCCCTGATGTCTATGAAATCTATGAAAGCAAAGGAAATGTTCAACTACCTCCAGGGTCTTTCCCTCAGTGGTAATTCTGGGAGGTAATTCACGTTCATGGCCTAAGGCAGGCTGATAAAGCACTTTAGTTTCCTTAACGCTGAGAGGGAGGCCCAAAGTTTGGTAGGCTTCTCTGAAAAGATCTAGCATGGTCTGGAAGTTATCCTCAGCATGTGCAAGGAAAGCACAATTGTCGGCATACTGAAGGTCAAGAATGGTTGTTTTGACTACTCTGGTCTTTGACCAAAAAAGTCCCAGATTGAAGATCTCTTCATCCGTTTGGTATGCAACATCAATTCCCAAAGGAAGGTGGTACTTAATGAGAACCAAGATGGCTGTCAGAAAAATGGAGAACAGAGTTGGGATGATGAAACATCCTTGCTTGACCCCAGTTTGGATGCCAAAGAGATCTGTCTCCAATACGCTACATAGAATGGTTGCAGTCATCTGGTTGTGGAGAAGCCTCAGGACCTTGATGTACTTTTCTGGGCATCCAAATCTGGTCAGTACTTTCCACAAGGCTTCACAACCGGTGGAATCAAAGGCCTTAGTGAGGTCACTGGAGGTCATATACCAATCCTGGTGTTGTTCCTGACACTTCACTTACACCTAGCAGGCAACAAAGATAATGTCAACTGCCACACAGTCTTAATCCACACTGAGATTCTGGCAGGACTTCTTCAGCAAGAGGTAAAAGATGGTTCAGAAAGATGCGGGCAAACATTTTCCCTGCTATGGAAAGGAGGTTGATACCTCAATAGTTCCCATACACAGACATCTCCGTTTTTGAAATAGTCACTATGTGAGCATTCCTCAGGTCCCCGGGGATCATTTCATTGTTCCAAATGAGTAGAGTAAATTTATGGAGTCTCAGTACTAGTTCCTTGTCACCAGCTTTATAGATTTCAGCACGTATACAGTCCATTGGCCTTGTTGTTCCTAGTTTCCGGGCCGGCACACCAGACTTCTAGGATAGGTGGGTTGGTGAGGGATCCATTTTCAGGGTGTTAGGGGACGGATTTGATGGTGGTATCTGCCACAGTGGACTCACAGTTCAGGAGGGCCTCAAGTGCTCTTTCCC
>NW_005842001.1:469953-478967 GCF_000455745.1 Alligator sinensis
GGATAGATTCGTTATCTTTGAGAGCATCAAGCCATCCTGTGAGTGCAGGAAAGTAGGACCATGGGATGCTGGGCTGTACATGGCCTTCGTTGCCCAGAAAAGCTATGGATCTCATGTTTCTCAGCACAGAGCTAGACTTTCATGCCCTGCTCTTGCAACTGTCAGGCCACATACTTAATATGAAAAATTTTCAAAGGTGATAAACATCTTCAATTAGAGATGCTGTTCCTTAATACCAATGTCATGTCCTCACTGGGTTAAATTCTGACTCCAAAACTTCAGCAGTGTGGTTTATCCATAATTATATTGCAGCCCTAGGTTCCACAGCCATAGAGAACGATTGGGAATTCTGAAGGTGTAGGAACTTACCCAATCCTGAGGGACTGTTTAGGTGCTCTGTGCCCAGGACTAGATCATTCACTACCAGTTCAATACTGGGGTAAAAGGAAGCACAATTTAATAAATAATAATACTAATATAAGCATACTGCTTAAGACAGAGAGGATTTGGATCACTCCAACTTCCATATATGGGGTTTATGAGGAAAAGCACCCCATATCTCCCCTCTATAGATATGCTTTATTAGATGGAACCCCTCATTTTTACAAGCTCCAAAATTAAACTGAAATCTTATAACTAAGAATATTTTGCACAATGGGCACTTCTACGTGTGCCCTTATGGCGCCGCTGTTACTGCACCGTCAGTACTTCCTTTAGGAAGTACTAAATGATGGCGCAGTAACAGCCCGTATTGCACCATGCCGGCAGCGCATGATTATTTTTAGCTACTACATCACCATAGCAAGGGAGCACTTTGCTAAGGTGACGTAGCTGCCGCATCACAGTTTGTGCCCGCCATTGCTACAGTGACATAGCGTCTCATGTAGATGCACCCAGTGACTCTTTATTTGACATGAAATTATATTAACAGGATCTATATTAGTAAACCTATAATATTGGTAACACATATTCAGTAATGTATGATGTAATAGCTACATTGTGCCAGCAGCGATGGATTACAATTGTCAGGAAGCTAAACACCATGTATTGTCTCAGCCAGTTATAACTTTAATTGGGAATTCCCTTCTTTGGCCAGGTTTTACTGAAATCCTTCACATTATTTCAATGTATGTTTTTAGTTGATTGTTGACACACTTAACTATTATGTCGCAAGTAAATGCCAATATAAATCATATTGATTTAACAGTGTACACTGTGAAAATCAATATTCCAGGAGGTGGAGCAGAGATGACATCAGACTAGCAGAAGCCAGCCTGGCTCAGCATATAAAACAGATTTCCAGACTCCAAGGCAATTCCACAAGGCAGAAAAAATACAAGAGCAAGGAATGAACAGAACGTTACTAAACACACTACTTGGCTAATCACGTAAATTTGACATTCCCAATCGCCATTGACAAACAATCAATCTTAAGCACATGCTAAGCTCATTCTATAAAGCAATGTTCATCCTTGACAAGACAAGGGATGTACTTTGACTTGTTAAAAAACTATGGAACAAATTCTATTCTATTATTAATACCATTCCATATAGCTGAGAAGAGACAAAGGGTCTGACTCGTCTCACTTATATCAGGCCATATCAGAAGGAACTGCACTGAAGTGGAAAGAATTACACTTGTGTTAGCTGCATCAGAATGAGACAGCCAACACCAGCACAACAATTTAAGACTCCAACTGATCTTTCCACAAACTCGGATTGCCTAATATGCATTCATTCAGAAAAAAAAATCAATATTGAGCTCAGTGGTTGATGCTAATCATAGTCACAGGGTACCAACCACAATTTTGGTATTTTAGTATGACTCAAATCCCTTAAACTTGCACACCTGTCAAGACTTACTGAAATCTTTTTAAGGAATTTATTGCATGCTGTGACCCTCAAGCAAGTTACTAAATACTTTCAAAACTTTACAACCATAGCGAAAAAATTATTTCTTTTACCAAAATGTTAGTAACAAAGTAAGAAACCCTATAATCTGTAGGTTGCTTGCTAAATTGTTTCTTTTCTCTATTTCTACTTAACTGCTTATCATTTCAGTATTCATATGCCTAAATAGTGAGCATCTTCTAGAAGTCAAGGGCTTAAAGGTACTAAGTGTCCTCTTCTAATCCACATTTCACATCACTTAAAGTATATTTCACTGAGGCAGTGTAGATTCAGCACTGGAAATCATGAGATTTGGATTCACTCACCCTCCATTTTATATTGTTGTTTTACATATTTAGCCAAAAAAAACCCTTCCTCATCAGTTAGTAAAAAATAATAATTATCCCACTATAACCCAGAGAAGGCTGCTTCACACCCTGCATTCCAACAATCTGATAATATCATACAAGTTGTACAAATTCTGCTGTTCTACTTGGATTTATCACATTCAGTTCTATACATTCAGACTTCATTATGCTAAAATGAAAGGAGGCAAAAGAGCTTCCTTGCTGATTTTTCCAGAGTCAATCTCTCCTTAGAGGTATAAAAGCTACTGAAGATTATGCCACAGAAAGCAGCAGATGAACCTCTAGTCATGTAACTATTGATTTTTTTTGCAATATACCTCTCAGGCATCAACCCTAGAAAGAACTGTATGCCATAAAGGAACAGTTCTGCAGCAATCAGTGTTGGACTTTCCAGGTCCCAGTGAACTCGGGCAGAAGACAGGGTCAACTCTGGTTGTTCTCTGATTACTGAATGAGTGGGTCTCTTACAGGCGCATATGAATGCACCAGAGATCAAAAATGGGAAACTGGGAAAGAGAGTACACAATGCTAGAATGCAATGACACATTGGCAGACCTGTTCTGAGTAACAAGCCTGCTGAGAGAAAAGATTTCCCAGGAAGAGCTGCAAAGCCATTTTTTCCCTGAAGTTATTTATGGGTTAGAACAGATTGTACTAAGATGAAGAGACTTCAATTTAGTACAGCTTTCAATCGATATATCTTAGGGAAATAATAAAACATTATTGGGGCAATCAGGTTTATACTAATCATTGTTATTAGACCAGTCATTCCATTTCTCATAAGCACAGCAATACCTTTATGAAAAAAAAAAAAATCTGTTTACTAATACCACTGAATAATAAATTTAACATGTAACCACAGTACTTAACGTATTTTTGACAACAGCGTTGAAGTCATTTTCTGATAAGGTGTTTTCTGAGATCTGATCACAAAGCATGTTCACAGTACTTATGAGCAGGACTCTAACTCAGGTGATCCTCCCCCTCTACGTGACACTAGTCAGGCCACAGCTGGAGTACTGTGTCCAGTTCTGGGCACCGCACTTCAGGAGGGATGTGGACAGCATCAAGAGGGTGCAGAGGAGGGCCACCCGCATGATCCGGGGACAGCAGGGCAGACCCTATGAGGAGAGGCTATGGGTCCTTAACCTGTTCAGCCTTCGCAAGAGAAGGCTATGGTGGGGACCTGGTGGCCGTCTATAAACTTACTAGGGGGGACCAGCAGGGTTTGGGAGAGACCTTGTTCCCCCGAGCGCCGCCTGGAGTAACAAGGAATAACGAACATAAGTTGCTAGAGAGTAGGTTTAGATTAGACATTAGAAGGCACTACTTCACAGTCAGGGCGGCTAGGATCTGGAACCAACTTCCAAGGGAAGTGGTGATGGCTCCTACCCTGGGGGTCTTTAAGAGGAGACTCGACATTTACCTGGCTGGGGTCATTAGAGCCCAATTCTCTCTCCTGCCCATGGCAGGGGGTCGGACTAGAAGATCTACAAGGTCCCTTCCAAGCCTACATCTATGAATCTATGACTTAGCAAAAGCATCAGAGTATCTTTTGGAACAACTAACCAACCACAAATCCTTTGAATCCATAAAATAATTATCAGGATGCAGGGGGAATGCTGAGGCACTATGGTAAGAGAGAGTGGTAGGACCTGGAAGGAGAGAAGAAATACTGTATTCACCTGCATACAAAATGACCCCCCAATAATTAGATTGCATACACAGAAAATGTATTATAATTTTCCAAGCATGGACTCTAATTATTGGTGGATCATCTTGAATTTGTACCTGCCCTCCCCCGCCACTACTGCAGGCAGTGTGGGGAGAGGTGATGGCAGAGATAGTAATGGGGCTGCCCCAGGGGGACAGACATTGGAGGGAGCAATAGGGGGATACATGCTAAGGCAAATGGCAAGGAACAGTAGCTCTGCAGCAGGGATGGCACAGAGCTGGCAGTACTGCTACAAGGTCAGACTGGAGCACATGCTGCATGCTCCAGGCTGCAGCAAGGATGGAATGGGACTTTGGTCAGGCCGCAGTTGGAGTACTGCATCCAGTACTGGGCGCCGCACTTCAAAAGGGAAGTAGCCAGCCTGGAGAGGGTTCAGAGGAGGGCCACCCGCTTGGTGAGAGGGCAGCAGGACAGGTCCTACGAGGAGAGATTGAGGGACCTGAACCTGTTCAGCCTCAGCAAGAGGAGGCTGAGGGGGGACCTGGTGGCTGCCTACAAACTCATAAGGGGAGATCAACACCAAATAGGTAGAGCCCTTTTCTCCACAGCACCACCTGGGGTGATGAGGAACAATGGTAATAAGCTGATGGAGAAAAGGTGTAGGTTAGAGATCAGAAGGCAATATTTTACAGTTAGGGTGGCCAAAATCTGGAACCAACTTCCCAGGGAAGTGGTCTTCGCCCCTACCTTGGGCAAATTCAAGAGAAGGTTGGATGATCACCTGCCTGGGGTCTTGTGAGCACAGCATTCATTCCTGCCTGTGGCAGGGTGTCCGGGGAGATGATCTGTTCAGGTCCCTCCTGACCCTAGCTACTATGAAACTATGGAACATGCCAGCATGGAGCAAAGGTAAGGAGGAGGATGGCAGAGAGGAAGAAGCAGCATGGGTTGGGGGAGAGTGGGGGCAGTGGTGGTTTGAGGCTGCAGAGGAGAGTGGCTGGTGGTACATAGCCAGCAGAGGAAAGGCAGCAGCTGCTGCTTCAGCTCTGACCGTCCCCCCAGGTTGGGAACTGAGACAGAGCCAGAGTCAGAACTGGAGGGAGGGGGACAGCAGGTAACTGCCTCCATTCTTGCCATCTCGTACTCAATTATGAGGTGAGGGGCTTTTTCCCCACAATGTCAAAAAAGAGGAAGAAACCTTGTCTTCTAAACAACTACATACGGTATTAATTTTTTCTTTGATATGGACACAAATTGCACGCTTTCATCAGACCAGGTGCTGGTACCCCAAACACCTTCTAAACCGGTGGTGCTCAGCCTTTTGGCCCTGCAGACCAGATGAGTGGGACCAGGCTGGTCTGTGGGCCAAATCAAGCCCTACATGCCAGGATCGGGCCTCCCAGCACCACCCGCTGCTGCCTCCTCACACAGGGATTGGTCCCTGGGGGACTGGCATTGCCTGCTTCTGCCCCACTTGCCAGAATTGGTTCCCAGGGACTAGCCCAGTGCTGCTCCCTCCCACCCCAGCGTGCCAGCACTGGTCCCTGGGAGCGTAACACTGCACTCCCCTACCAGGTTTAGTCCCCCTGCCCTGGGACCCCCCTCCAGCCCCAGCATACTGGGATTAGTCCCTGAGGCCTGGCATTCCCCTCCCCCCACTTACATGCTTGGATCATGTACCCAAACAAGTGTGCAGAGCCTGGAGATCCACACCAGGCCCAGAAAATATAACCGTAGTGGAGCAATGTCTCTACTCCCCTGCTACCAAATTTCTGGAGCTATGAAGAGCCCTGTGGGCTGGAGGACATGGGGCCATAGGCTGGATGTGGCCTGTGGGTTGAGCACCCCTGTTCTAAACTGGAAGAGGGTAAACTTGCTAATTTTAGAGCCATACATCCACACATTGTACGTGTTTCTCTTTTCAAACTGACATTGCTCCCATGCTAGCCATTATGAAAGGGAAGAGCTCCTTGAATATCTCCAATAGAGGCTGCTACATTAGCCTCTATTAACCTCTGCCATGATGCCTACAAAGCACTTGACAATAACTAAGCAGCTGCTGACTATTGCTTATTATTCTAATCATAAGTGTCTCACTGTTAGCTTGTGCTCCCCTGACTGTTTGTTATATCCATCTGTTACTTTTTGTCATGTATTAGATTGTAAGCTCTTTGGGGCACAAACTAGTTTTATATAGTATGTGTATATATGTATAGAGCGTCTAATACAACGGGGCAATGATTCCAATGCCCCAGTTGGGGCTTCTAGGAACTACCATAGCACCAACATTACATTACTGTTACATATAAATACTGCAGGAGGAAACGATTTTAGGTTTCACAGAATAGAATCCATTCACCTGCTAAAGCAGAAAAGTAGATTAGAAAACCCAGATGGTTTGTAATCACTTAACAAAACAGCAATCCTATTTAAAACACATTTTTGTGGAAATTTTCTTACGATTACTACCTATGTTTTTTTTTCTTTGCACGTGAGCAAACACACATTAGACAAGTATACAATGCTGTACTAATACCATGTTGTCCACCTCATGCCAGATTTGCAAGAGGAACACTGCAAGTCTACATTATTTATGTTAGGCCGGCAAACAGCTTATAAATGATCATTTTCAACATCAAGCATGGAACGAATGGCTGCCAAACTGAGTAATGTCACTGCAAAAAATTGATATCTTTGAAATTTGTTTCAAGGATCATGTGCAAAAAACCTTGCCAGGAGACATGCAAAAATCAGGACACATCTAAGGACTAGAGTACACAGCATATGACTGAACCAATTAATTATTTGAAAATCATCCACTTAGAAGAAAAACTGTCTGCAGCTTTGGTGACTCGCTGTTTATTTCTGATATGGAGGTTGCCTTTTATTCCTTGGGGAAGGAAGAGAACCTGATTATTGTTTCTGTCTTCTCTTTTTGAAGAGCAAAAAAGAAATAACATGGAGGAATAAAAAAAGAAGGATAAAACTGAACTCATTTAAAATGGTCTTCTAGGTCTTAGAATATTTTAAACTGTAATACATTAATATGACTCCCTTATGATTATCTTTCAGCCAACATTAAATGATCCATCATTATTCTCCATGTATTAACCTATTATAAAAGGAAATATCTAGCAGGAGTTTTATTTAAATATTAATAAGTATATGAAAAAAACTTAATCTCAGACTCAGGACCCACCAAAATAGTGAAATAATCAGAAAATGCTTATTTTGAGCTCTGTGACCAGCAAAGACACTATTCGTAGTAATATATTAGATATGCATTTTTTAAAAATCACCAGTTTTCACATAGTTCATAAAGTTCATTAATTATAGGGAGAACTCGCAACATTGTTGGTCATCCAACATCTCCCATGATGGAACCTCATTACTGCCACATTAACCATTCCAGGGCAAAATGCTGAACTGCCGATTTCAAGCACCTACCTCGGCTTGATTTTTTCTCACTCTCTCTTCTTTTTTTAGTTTTAGGGCATATGTCTCAGCTGTTTCTGAAAAAGAGATAAGGAGAAAAATAATTTTCTTCACCCTCTTAAAAATGTACAGGGTTTTTTTTTAGAAGCTCAGAGCCTCCTTTAAGAAGGTCTTAGAGATTCACTTATGGGTGGCGATGTGTAGTGGGGCACCCTCATGTGAAAGACAGACCTTTTCTTTCACTGCAAATAACCATACAGGTTTGGTCAAACTTCAAGACCATTGAAAAATAATCTCAAGTCTCTCCCACTCAGTAGAGACTAGTTATATAGTTCAGAAGCTAAACTCTCCAAGGATTCAATCTGCATAGAGCACACTCTAAGCACATGTCTACAGGCATTGAGAAATACTTTCTCTGCAATTGCTGTTTACAGCTATTGGGGTATGAGGCACAGAGAAACTGGCTCTTCTGTCTTTTTAGTGCCCCTACTTTTGGAGCCAAGACATGGAGGAAAAAACAGTCTGATCTGAAGGCAGACAGAACAAGAACCAGACTAGGTGTTTGAAGATGGACAAGAAGCTTTAAGGAAAGCACATAAAGAGACTGCACCTAGCTAATCAAGAAGAACAGAAATGAATAAGAAGGTACAGATGGAGCACAGATTGGGAAAAGGATCTGGTGGGATCTTCTGGGTGGAAAGACAAGATAAGAAAAGGTCAGAAAGGGCCCAGCTTCATGGGGAAAGGTCAGAAGAGTCCATTAACCAAATTTTTCCAGAATGTGCGGAACACAAAATACCCCAAGCCTCACCATTCCTATGCTGTTTGCAAATATCAGCTGAAACGAGCTGGTAAAATGTGTGTTTTTCATCCCCCTACAGTACCAGCTGGACCTGGTATTGGCAACGGGGGATGATATGGTAGAGGACCTACAGCCTGGTAGTCACCTGGGGGACAGTGATCACCAAATAATAGAATTCATCATAAGACGTAGAGTGGGTAAGGTAACTAGTAGGGTGAAAGTGCTAGACTTTAGGAAAGCTGATTTCAATGAACTCAGGCGATTAGTCAAGGACACACTGCAGAGTAGGAGTTTTGAAGAGATGGGAGCCCAGGAAGGGTGGATGTGCCTTAAGGAAATGATCCTTCGGGCACAGAGGGAGACGATCCCGATGCGAGGAAAAAGAGGGAAAGGGGCCAGCAGGCTTCCTTGGCTGACCAGAGAAATCCAGGGCAGCCTGTGGACTAAAAGGGGAGCATATAAAAAGTGGAAACGGGGAGAGATTACCAAAGAGGAGTATACCTCCTCTGCTCACGCTTGTAGGGAGGCAGTTAGACAGGCCAAAGCTACCATGGAGCTGAGGATGGCAACACAAGTTAAAGATAACAAAAAATTGTTTTTTAGATATATAGGGAGTAAAAGGAAGGCCCAGGGTGGAATAGGACCCCTATTAAATGGGGCAGAAGGAATTGGTGACGGACAGGGGTGACAAGGCTGAACTTCTCAACGATTTCTTTGCCTCAGTGTTCCTAAGTGAGGGGCAGGACAAGGCTCTCACTGGGATTGTAGAGAGGCAGCAGCAAGGCACCAGACTGCCATGCGTAGACCCTGAGATGGTGCAGAGGCACTTGGAGGAACTGGATGC
>NW_005842001.1:480206-493356 GCF_000455745.1 Alligator sinensis
TGACCAAGGTCTGGAACGGGCTCCCAAGGGAGGTGGTGCTCTCCCCTACCCTTTGGGTCTTCAAGAGGAGGTTTGATAAGCATCTAGTTGGGGTCATCTGAACCCAGAACTCTTTCCTGCCTATGCAGGGGGACAGACTCGATGATCTGTTGAGGTCCCTTCCGACCCTAGCATCTATGAATCTATGAATCTATGAACCAGCCCCACAGAAAGGATGACAGCATACACGGTTAGATAAGAGGTTGAGGTAATGAATCCAAAGATGCCAGCCCTACTGCTCAAGTATGTGGATGTCGATGCATGAAAGACGGGTGCCTCCCAAGACTGGGGGGGCACCATTTGTAGGTGGCAGCATCGGTGGCAAGCGGTGACTGCCCACAGACGCTGGCATGAGCAGCGAAGGGCGGGTGGATGGCAAGCGGCAACTACCTCCCAAGGCCAGCAATGGCAGCAGCCCATCTCGGGGGGGGGGGGGGGGGGGGAGGAGCACATGCCCCCCTGCACACCTCCTACAAATTGCCTATAACATCATGGAAGTTTTTGGGTTTCAGTTGGCTTTTTTAAAAGCCTAGAAAGTAACACACAAAACATGACATTACAAATACATTAATAGTGCAAAGTTGAGCATTCCAGAAATAGGAAATGCCAAATTTAAAAGATGGCCATGCAGACTTCATTTAGCCTACTTTGCTGTTTTAATCGCAAGCTATTTTCTTGAAAAGACCCCTGTTCCATTCTGTGCACAAGCCTGACAGTGCTCCAGGGATAAATCAAAGCTGTGTGCTGAAGGCAGCCATTGTTAGTCAGATACCAGCTTCATCTGCTATATAAATAAGGAGGTGTACAGTTAATGAAGAAGGGGATTGCAGGAAGAAAAAAGACAATCTCACGGCTAAGGCAGCTGAATGCAGCCCTGAAGGAAAAATTAGTCTGTGATCTTGTAATTAAACACTGAATCCGCCACACATCCCAGGGGATAGCTGCACAGGAAGCTTTAATATGACATTTTCCAACTTTGGAGTGCTTGAGTTTCACAACTTTAACTGTCTCTTACAGAAGCAAACTAAATACTATTCAGTTTGGATTTATTTTTTTGGTTTTGCAAGCAAGACGTTGAAAAGAACTGGAAGAGATGTTTTAACGGTCATTTAGACATAGAACTGGAATTGTTCCATCGGCAAAGGTTTCCTTTAAATTTATACCAGATAAACCAACACAGCTATATGTAATAATATATTAAAGACTACACATAACACCGTATATCGGAGACTCAACTTCACAGTACTACACACAAATCCAGTCAAATTATTTCATAATGAATCACTGTGGTATATAGTTACTTGTACAATTTACTTTCTTTTAATCATGATGTATTTAATATACAAGGAGATTGTTGATGTTGTTTCTACTCCAGCTTCTTGTTAGTGTCCGCATTAAATATTTTGGTCACCTTTAGTGCAGCTAAAAGCAGCATTGGTCATGCTTCCCAATATTTATTAATTAAACATAGGTACTGAGGGCTTAGGATATCATGAGGATTCATCAAGAAACCTCTCTTAAAGGTGAGAAAAATGGCCAAAGAATGCAGCTGTTACTTCAGAATGCTGTCATCCCAGCCACCTCTTATGAAGATCATTGTCTAACTTCTGCGCTCAGTGATATCCTTCTACTATGTCCCATATCAGCTGAATAATTAATTATTTTTACATTAGATGTTCACGCACCACTTAAAGAATCGTCCTCATGACAATAGGAGCCTGAACTTTCAGTCTCTAAGCAAGGAAAACTTTTACTGATGTCAACACCAGTTTTGCCCGCATAAGTATTTCTGAATTCTCAAGTAAATTCTGCTGTACCCTACTGAAATCTTTTAGCATAAAACAATTCTCATCCAAAGTAAAGAGCATCTAAATAAATTCACTGATCGTGGTCTGATCTCGACACAATGCAAGTTCTACACAGCAATATTTTATTGGACCAGTTGTATAGTAGGGAGAGGTGTTCGATAAGGTCTTAGGTATAAAATGCCCTTCCTCAGGTATGGGAAAGAAGCAGATACAGCCTAAGCAAGGGGTTTTTAACCTTTTTTATCTAAGTATCCGTGGCAACCAGATGCCGGGCACGGGGGTGGGGCTGGAGGGAGAAACAGAATGCCCTTGCCCTGGCCCTGCTCCTGGGAGGCAGTGGCTCCCTGTCCCTGCCTCCGCGTACCCCCTAGGACCGATCCAAGTACCCCCAGGGGTATGTGTACCCCTGTTTGACAACCCTGGCCTCAGCTAAAGAACTGTGACTTTGTTTACTCAGTTATGTAAATAAAAATAGTCACTTACAGAAGGGGAAGAGGGTGGTAAGCCTGTCTAGGCAAAGAGAAGTGATTAGAGGTAGCTACAAAACAAGTAACAGGCAGTTCAAATAGACAACCTAATTATGAAAAAATGAGAATATTTAATGAGAAAAGAGTCATTATTACTTATAGAATACAGAAAGCTTACAAGAGGAAGCAGGTACATTGTAATGAGCCATAAAACCATTGTGAGTTTAGTCCATGTGTCTAGCAATGTAATTAATTTTTGTTCCCAAGTTCATCCTCTTAAGGTGCCACATACATTTTGCTTGAGTACAAGAACTGAGAGGTCAGAGATGGAATGGTGAAAGTGTTCCCCAAAAGTCTTTTGAACATCTCTCTGACCTATGCAGTTGATCCAATAAAAGACATTATCAAACACACCTTGTTTTTCACATATTCCCTCGACCAATTAGCTACACAATGCCACTGTGACCCTAAAAACAATAACATATCAATTACTGCCATGCAGTCATGCACTGTCCTTCAGCCAGCCTCTCTGTCTGTTTTAGTGAGTCATTGGTATTAAGTGAAAAATGGTTTCAATACTAAACATTTACCTATAGGGTTACCAACATTATATCTGGGTTTAATTATGCTTCCCACGTGCCAGATAAACCAAGAAGAACTAAAATGTTCTCTCAGTAAAACATACTGAAAGAGCCTATCCAGTTCTCTTGCTTGTGAAAAAACATGTCCCCGGCTTCTGTGCAAGACATACTTGGCATAGTATGATGTAATGCTGAACACAGGTATACAGTTGTAATCGGAGGAATTCAAGAATAATAGGTACTGTCATCATGAGACATCGAAAATTACTAAAATCATCTTGTATCTACATTCTACAAAATATGGTTGTCCTATTGATTTTAAATACTGACTACTCCTCCTACACATTATCGGTGTTTACTTGATCCATTTTCACCTCTTACTGTAGAGTAAATAAATCAGTATTCTGGAATATACAACCAGGTGCTAGGAAATAAAATGTAAGCTATCTGCAGAGAAAACAGCTGGAAATAATCAGCTAATTTATCAGTTTTCTGAAATAGTAGAGACCTCCCAAAAAGGGCAGTGCATACCATGGATAATGGTAAATGCCAGCATGTGATAAACCTACATTTTATAAAGACAGTCACTGTATTTCAGTCTTCGCCACTCAACCAAAAGAAGTCGCGTACCAGAACAGGTGACTGCAAGTGCTTGTCTCACTCTCCTAGTCAAGGAAGTTGGATAGTCACTCACAACCCATGCAAAAGAATCTCGAGGCGATAAGGATCACCTGCTGAGGAAAAAGAAACAAATATATTCTCGGATGACGGACTACAAAACTATACAAGAATAACAGAGTCTCCAATTGACTGAAAGGATTCAACTCATCCATTATGACCTGTCCAATACTGTAGTTATCATGTGGACTGGTGCAGCTCACTGAAGAGCCCATTGGCAAACCAGCAGCCCATTATCTAGTTCAAAGGGAGGTGAGCCTAATGACAGATTCTTCACATCCAGATGTGCCTGCCAGCATAACCAATATATACTATTAAGAAAAGAGACAGGGAGACTGTGAGCATGTGGTCCTCCAGTGTTGCCCATCATATCTCATTCACAGATGAACACAAAAAATGTCTGGCCTAGTTTCTTCACCCCATTTATAGAATCCATAGAAAATTAAGGGAGGTTATCTTCCAGTCAGATATTTTTTTCACTTAATTGTCTTCCACAGGTCTTATTTTATATTATTCAGTGGGCCAGAATCTTCATCTGATTCAACAGACCTCAAAATGGAGATTCATTGAAGAATCTTGCCCACCTCTGTATATTCAATATATCAGAGATGACCTTTGTCAGTAAATTAAGACAAAAGCTAAAAATACTGTGTTTTAAAATGTCATCACAAAGGATAAATATAGGGGCTTCCTTTGCTCACCCATGCCATTCTCATTATCTTCAAAAGATGGGCTGAAAATGTTCCTCTACATTGGGGAAAGTTGTATTTCATAGCTGAGGGTTTCATCTATCATGGGAAATGTGTTTTCAATTACAATGATGCAACTATGTAAAATAATAATGTCACCGCTGTCACTTGCCATTTCAAATGCAGGTTGCACTTGTTGACTTGGCCTTCAATAATGAAAGCGTATCATCCATAAATCAATAGCTACACGATTTTCCTCCCATGGAAAACGAATAAAGAACATACCATATATATAACATATGCTAGTCACTTGATTTAATGCATCATTGGAAAGTGCCCAACTGTAATGGGCATGATCTAAAAGAGAAAATTTAATTTGGGGTGTTTCCCTGTTATTTAGCTAGGTTAAGTTAAGCAATCACTTTTTCCACTGTCACTAAGTGCCCAGTCCTGAAAATTTCACCCAATTTCTACCTATAATATAGCATATCAGCTTAATAAGGATTTACAGATTTGACGCTAAATTCGTATCTCTGAAATCTCAATATTTGGATTATGCTCATTAATATACAAGTGTGTTAGCCAATCTCTGCTCATTACTTCTGAGTGCCATTTAAAAAACGTTTAAAAAGCACACTACTTTCAGCAGAACTCACAATGGGTTTTCAGCTGGTATGGTTGTGGAAGACATTTCCTTTTCATAAAAGAAAAATGAAGATAAAAGATAAAAAATAATTCATGTATATTGATTATAAGCAACTGGAAAGTGCCTATGCCCAAACAAAATCTGTGCACATTAATGTGTAAAATATGGGGTGAGGTTTCCTAGAATCATAAAAAGGTAGGACTAGAAGGTCTGGAGGTCATCTAGTTCAACACCCCACCTGAGATAGGCTAATCCCTATCCAAACCATCCCAGATAGGTCCTTGTCTAACCTATTCATAAATTACAC
Organism: Alligator sinensis; assembly: GCF_000455745.1. Lineage (NCBI taxonomy): Eukaryota > Metazoa > Chordata > Crocodylia > Alligatoridae > Alligator > Alligator sinensis. Next base: position 485,422 of record NW_005842001.1, read on the forward strand.
AATCAACCCTGTCACACAACTAAAAGACCTATTGCTCAAAGGCACAAAAAAGCACCCTAACCTGCAAAAGATAAAGCAGGGGGACAATGGCTGTCAGGGTCCTGATGCTTCAAGCATTGGTAAATGGACTTGAGAGATCCAAGGACAAGGATGATGCCCCCATTACACAGGAAGGCAGAAACCCCAACAGTCCATACCCAAAAAACCACAGCCCATGCTGAGAATCTTCTAACTTGCCTGTTTGCAAAAGACAGACCCCTTTTACTCCTTGCCCACATTGCCAAATGAATTAACACCCACTCTTCCTTAATATGAAATATGGGTCAAAGACTGACGCTGGCTGGAAAGCAACAATTTCACTCTGGAGCCTTAAATATTTTTGCAAATTACTTTCTGTTCAAGTGTGAACGAAAATAAGGGGTTGGAGTGTTTTAACTGGGATAGTCCAGGACATGCAAGAAGCAAGGGTTTTGTTTTGTATGGAGGGGGGTTGCGATACATAAGCGAGACCTGAACAAAGGCACTTTGGGCCTGAAACTTGTCTAACATCTCTCTCAACTATACAGTTAGTTCCCTAAAATGTATATTACCAATACATAAACACACACAAGCCTCCTTGCTTCTTAAATGTCACCTTTCCAAATTTGTCAGTAGTAAATTACAAGAATAGCCAAATCCCCAACAGTCCCTGGGATGTGGCAAAATACTTGCAATGAATCAGACAGAGGAAAACCCCAACAAATGCCCTAGCCACCTTTCTAATGTAAGGTTTACATCTCTCTCCCTTTCTTTCACACAACCTTTCACTGACACCGAGTTTCATCAATGCATTTTCGTTTCAACATGCATGCCTACATTGCTTCCAAAAATGGTCTAAGGAGTGCCACTCAAATAGGCCCTGTCTATATGCTGCTGACCCATATTGTGCCAATCCAGAAACAAGTGAGGCTGCTCTGAAAGTGGCCCCTGAGGCTGCTCTCAAGCAAGCTGGAAGGGCATAATAGGCCAGCTCTGCACCCTGGGTGCTGGCTCTGCACAGGTACTAGAAGCCAGCTGCAACGGCAGCTGTTTTTGCGGCCCTCACACCCAAAAAAGCTGGTGCCCAGGGCTGCTGCCTAGTCACCCCCCGCCCCCAACCACCACCACAGCTAGAGCAAGAAAGAGTATTCTCAGAGTAGTTTCACTACCTCATTTCTGCATTTGGCAGAAATTGAAGTGAGATGGGGGTCTGTGACATGTAGCCTGGAAATGAGATGGGGGGCATGCTCAAAAGCACTTCGCCTGAGAGACAGAAGCAGTACAGGCATGACAAATGAAACCGCACTTGACAGACCCCTGAAAAATTCTGTACCGGCTCTAATCTAAATGCATAGAGGTTTTAGACTGACAAAACCAGTCTAGCCTTTATTTCAACAACAGAAGTATTTAATAGGTATCTTGATTTTTTAATTACAATAAATGTCAAGCACTTCACATGGTGACAGAGGAGGTCACCAAATGTTCTAACAATGCGTCAGCTTTATAAGAAGTTTGTAACTTTAGGATGTTGTACCGAAAGGAACTCTGCAACTGTTCTAACACTAATAACCTTAAGACCTACATATTTTTCACCCTAAAATAGACATAAAGCTCTTCAACTTAAGATTAAGACTTCCCTTTGGCACTTGACATTAGTCTTGCCCTTTAAATGAGGGGTACTTAATTAAAAACAAAGCCTTAGCGCAGCATTTGATGATCCACAAGGAATGGCTAAGTATGAAGTAAAAACTAGATGCTGGAAACTCCCCTTCAATGAATTTTGACTCTGCTGTATATATTCCATTCGTTTGATAATTCTAAGAAAATATGCTTATTATCAAAGTCTAATTTAAGATTTAATGAAGCAATAAAGGTTGGGATGTTCAAAACGAAACTGGAACAATAACAGTAAAAATGTAGCCATAGACTACTACAGTCTAACAAAAAAATTTTCTGGCCAATTAGATTTGATTGTGTTAAACAATGACAAACTACAGAAGTAATTAGAAATCACACACAGTATTAGTGACTGACTAAATGCTGCTGCTGGTTAACTGCATTTTATGCTTCCTGCAAATTGCCATTTCCTTCCAACATGTGTTTTCAACAAGAATCAGATTAGATTTAATACTCAGAATTATACTTTTTTCTCTTAATGTGGTTGTAACCATATTGTTTCCTGAATTTTATTTCTCCGCTCTGAATTTAATGGCTAGTGCAAAATACACCATTAATATTAGATGTAGATTATAGGAATCTTGTTCCCATAAAGAGTAACATTAAGAGACAGGAAACTGCATAAGTTAGCAGTGACCTTCACCTATAGCTCCATTTAATTATGTAAATAGAGGCTTCCATCCCTGACCCCGAGAAACCTGGGGTCTTATGTTCCCTTGTCTACGTAAAAAAAAAAGTGGGGGACTTAAGTGCACGGTAAACTGTTCCTAAAATAGGCTGCTTAAGATAACATAGAACACACAATCCAGTTTTGAAGAAAGTACCTACAGCAATCAGCAGTGGTCCCAAGTACAACCATCATTAGCTACAGACAAACAACATGAATCCACTGGCAGAAACAGTGCAGCACGTTACCTTTTCTTCATATATATGGTAACCTAGGTAGCAGAGTTTTCATGACTACAGAACAAAATTGCTCTAGCCCTTTCAGACTCTGAAATGAAGGCTACACATGGGGTCTTTTATGGCTCCTTGCATGTATTGATGGTTGTTCCCACTGGGATAGGAGTGTCCGATGATAATGTTATTGCTGCAAAATAATTTCATACCTGCCGAAGCCTCATATTAGGATACAACCAGAGTAAATGAGCCATGCATTGGCTTTGCAGTGGTCTCTGCAGACTTCTCTTTGGCAGGTAATACAGCTTTTACAACTGATGTGCATCAAACTGCATTCCCCGCCCCACATGAAGGAGCAGGGAGAAAACGGTAGGCAATTTCACATGCTTATAAATTCACTAGCTCTGATTTTTGCCCTCCCTGCAGTGAAAGCTTTTTTTCCTTCAAAAGCAACCCCGCTTCAAACTGGACCCCGACCATATCAAAAATAGGTAGCGGGCTATGCTCTTAGGTTTCTGCAGAGGCGTAGTCATGTGAGGCATTTGCCAGACTCCGTCTGGTATCCCTTCCCTGATGTCTCCTCCCTCCCACAACTCCTTGGATCTCTCCAGTTCTTCTTCCTGTTTACCTGCCAGTATGACCCATTAAACCGAAAAGGAAAAAAAAAGCTGTAGACTTCTCTTAAACAGTAGATGAAATGAAACAGCTCCTTCAAATGGTACAATCTTGCTCTGCACCTATTGTTTTATGTTCTTTTTTAAACAGGATATTCAAAGACTTCAAATGACAAAAACAAGCATTTGTTCCAATGAAATAAGAAATGTCACGAGGCAGGATTATATCGTGGTGCCTATAGACTTGAGTTTAGAAAAGGCCAAATACCACCCCCACAATAAAGCCACTTGGAGATTCAGACCAGTTACTTTTTGCATCTTAAAATATATTCACACTCTCTCAAGATTTCCCTAGTTTCATAAAAATGGTTTTAAGCGACAAAATCGTGCTTTATGGAGAAGTTCAAAATTGTGAGGCTAATGCACAATTGCTCTTTTGAGCCCCATAGCGGGGAATCTTTCTTCACGTAAAATAAAACTTAAAGTCTGCATTAACAATTTAGTAAACATTTTTGCATTTATAATATTATATCTACACAGCAGTGAACACTGGTAACTTGAAATATGAGCAGATACAAGCAATACTTTATATGATAACTGTAGCCAATCCACAGTAGTGATTCCAAACACAGTAAGCATATCCCAATGTTATTTTATTTAAATTAATATACACCATCCTAGCATGCACAAGTATAAAACAGCCCTGCCTTTGTTCCTCTCCAAGCAAATACATTCAGAATTTTCAAAAGGCGCAAATAGGAGTTAAACATCCAACAGTTTCTTTTATTTTGAAGTTTAACCCCAAAGTGGTGCAATGACAATGAACATTTTTTCTACACTACATATACTCCATTTTTTAAACAATTAATCATCAGTAAATACTAAGCCACAAGGACCTTTTCACTGGAATATCACTACAAACAGCAAACAACTGTCTATCCTGCTGCATTTGATTAAAAATCAAACTATATCGATTTTTGTTGAGTATCTGAGCAGTCATAAGTAAATGTGTCTGGCAGAAAGCATTGTTTTAGCTACGGTTTGCGTAACAAAGGTAAGACGCACACAAGTGCCAGTAAGAGGCTGACCTCTATTTACTGCTGGTCAGATAGCATGAGTCAGAGTTACAAAAGGTTAGACTATTCCCCCTTTCACATGGGATAAACGGCATTATCACATTGACAAGTTAAAAAATCAGAGACAATATTCAATAAAGCCAAGGAACACGATCGTTCCCATTTATTGCTCAGTTTGATTCTTCAAGCTTTAAAAAGTACAGTGTGCTCTTTACATATCTGGAAATGTCAATCACACCATGCAAGTGCGACCGACAGCCAAGCAAAAACACACAATCAAGAGGTTGACGTGTAAGAAAACCAACAAAAAATGTAATATGTGCACTTAGCTGTAAAGTTCTGACCTCTGGCAACTGAAGTCCACATATTCACCAGGCTTAAATTAGTAAGCAACCTTTGTGGAAACCAAAAAAAAGAAAAACAGATGCACGTGTATGCATATGTGTATTTTATATATTTCCAACACAGACATATATACTATGTGTACTGAACGTCTTGATTGTACTTAAGCTATGTGCAATCTTGAAAGTAGTCGACACAAACTGCTATAACCTGTCATATTTTTCATGACTATAATGCTCATTCCTTGATTTTCTGAACCACCAACTTCCTCTTTAGTCATGGTTTAGATTTGCTACAGGGTAGCACTAAGACTATTTCTTATGTTTAAAATGTCCCTACTGTCTCTTCTCACATTGCACACTTTGTAACTAAAGCATACATCTTTCATTAAATTATATGACTATGAAATCCAAGGCACTGTTTGAAAATATCAAGCTATTTGGTATTAAATTAGGGACATGACCATGGTTATTCTCCAAGCAATTTGGCTGCTATTTCTTTTTAACCTTGTCTCTTTGTGACTGCAAATTTCTAATAGGATATTTTGTACCATGTGCTAAAACAAAGCAACATGACCCCACACTGCTCAAGCTTCTTCCAAAGGGATCCACACACTGTTGGCTAATTTTTCAATATCCACATACTATATTTTGCATTGAAGTTTTTAGACAAAATTTTCACACACCGTGAGACTTTCCCATAACCAGGGATCACTTTTAGCAGGTACACTCCCATCCACGCCCCCACCGGACACTTTATGCAGATGGGAGAAACTTATTTCTTCTTTCACTTGGAACAAGTTTCTAAACAAGTTTCTAAGCCATCATACAAGTGGGAAAACATGAATCATTTAACCACAACCACTTCTGAAGCAAAATTTTAAGTCATTCAAAGGGGATAATCAAGGTAGAAAAGTTTCTCATGGGAGCTCTCTTGGCTCTTCTTGTAAAACCTAGATGCTTATGCAAAAACAGACCATAAAATGGAGTCAGTGTAAAACACGCATATGAAAAATGACTCAGGTGTCTGAAAATTACATGGTAGACCCATTCCAATTCCCATTCCCCAAAAACTCAGAACAGCTTTCCCACAAATATGGATCAAGTTTTAGCAGGTACCCTTCCATCCATGTTCTCGCTGGACTCATTCTGCAGATGGGAGAAACATACTGAAATACATGAATACATATAGGAAGTTGATGAAAGACCATCCACATGGACCACAATGGGGGAAACTTATGGGAAGCTGGGAACAGGCAGTGACCCCCTCACACATGCACAAAGCCATAAGTAGAGACCAGTAAATTGTTGGAATAGGAACCGTCTGTGACTGCCTTTTAATACTGAAGACTTGGCAAGTTTACAAGGGAAAACAACACTGAAAAGCCATAATCAATTGAAGCCAGCTTGTGGATAAAGGTTATAAAAGAAACATGTCAGTCAATAAAGAAGAAACTGTTGACTGACTCATCTTGAAGAAATTAGTAAACCATAGCTACATTTCTTTTGTCCTTAAGAAATCAGTAATTATGTTTCTCTGCCTGGCTACACAAAGAATGCCTTAAATTCTGTTAATATTGAACAGCAAAATAACCAATATCCCTACTATACGTGATGATGAACAATAGGAACCAAGAGGGTACATTTTAATCAACTTTCCCTATCAAAAATCATGGTATTAAATCACTGAAATTACAATTACTGTAATTTATAAACAATTTGTGACATGATTTCGCTATCATTTTAAGCAAAAAATTATTATTTTCTGGTGGTAAGCAGGGGGGCTAACTTCTCATGTTAACGTGGTTGGATACTAACAGGGAAAAAAGCAGCAACTCCTTCTCAAACAGACATAGCAGGTTTAATTCATAGAGCTCATGTTTTCATAGAAAGTAAGCTATCTAGATGCCACTGTTTGTAAAATAATTGGGTGGAGAAAGATGGGGGAAAATAGGAAGGATATTTTTAAATGGAAGTAGAATATTCTTTGGAAGATCTTTGCCCAATGACCTGATCAAATGTCAACCAACTTCAGCAGACTTTGGATCAGGCCCCATATTTCTCTACCAGGTTATAATTTAACCAACTACAGGGTCTGGGTAGAGTCCAAACACTGTTTCAGGCTCCAGATCTCTAGGGCATGCTTCTAGACTGAAACCTCTGGTCCAAGTCCCTTCCTTGGTCAAATAAGTTGCTGTCGCTCAGATGCCTTCAGCCTCAAAACCAGTATGTGAAGGTTTAAAAGCCCTTTAGGAACTGAGTCAGGAAAACACATGCGTTGCTTAGCAAAGGAGCTTCTTACTCAAACAAACCTTACTCTTGAAGTACCTGAATTCTAGACTTCTCCTGCCCTCTCTCCTATAAGCCATCTCATATACAGACCCAGCCAGCTCCCAACACAAACCAGAATGCTTCTCATAGAGCAGAAATTCTGTCATGTCATTGGGAAACTCCAAAACCCATCCTATCACATTTGGCCTGATTCCTATGTTAGGCTCTCAGGAGAAAATCCATTGTTCCATGGAGACAACCCAATACTTGGGAGACAAAGTAGATATCCAAAATGACTCTTGGTAACAATCCTTCATTACCTTTTTTTTTGCCATTTCATAGCAGTTCCAGGTATTAGGTAGCCCAAGTGGCTATAACAATTGCTATCATAGGCATGCTTTATCATATCGATGTCCATCCTCAAGCATCCTGTATGATAATTTATCATATTGAAGAGTACAACTCCACTTCAAATACAATAGGTCAGCTTATTAGTTGTTCCACACTTAACTGCCCTCTCCTTCACGCAGGAAGGTTGCCCATATCAGAACTGTTAAACAGTGCTTTAATCTGTTTAGACTTTTGTAAAAAAAAATTAGTGAAAAAATAGTCAAATCCATCAAACCAGAGAGGCATTTCATGCAAACAAACACACAAGCTGTTTTCAAATCATGCGAATGAGTGAACCCTGAGACCTTCACAGTCAGGATGCTACATTTTATTAGAAGCTTCAGAAACAGTTTCCATCCTTTCATTATTTGGAATGACACTATTTCAAGTAAATGAAAGAAAAGTTGTTATTTGTCTCTGATATATGGCACTACTTGAAAGGACCTCCCCATTACAGTTTTCAAAACAGTATATAGCAAGGCTAAATGTGTAACCAAAAGACATGCTTATGGTCTTAGGTATGGCTAAAAGGGCATGGCCACATCATCTTACAATGTCAATACTACTATAATAACATTAAGAAGGGCTGCTTAAGCAAGACCAGCCCCCCCCCCCCCCCCAACCAACCACAAAATAAAGGGGAAAGGA
>NW_005842001.1:493387-521435 GCF_000455745.1 Alligator sinensis
ATACCATACGATAATTAAAGGGTACTGGTAATTGCACCTAAGTGCTATAAGCCTTAAACAGATTAATGCAACTGAAACTGTCCATCGACTGTGTTGGGTAATAAGGGGGATCACTGATATATCTCTGCCTACCCGAGGCTCTTTTTTTTTTTTACTTCTTCCTGAATCCAGATTCACAATTTAGAAATTTCAGTGTGGCCCAAGCAATACGTCAGTCCAGAATTCGTAGATACTTCGCTTGTCTTCCACAACCAAGGCACAAGGTAATCCCCACTGCTAAAAGACTGCTCTATCACCCATTCTTTTCTATAGTACTACTTCACACTTAATTTCTCTCCTTTGCATCAGCTACATAGTTCCATGATCCTCAAGAGTTTCTAGCAAAATGTTAGGTACCTGTTACCCACCAGTGAAGCTATTTCCAAACCTCATGTGGCTCTCTCCATCTTTCCCTAGAGTATTCAATTCACTGAGTGCAAGTTTCTTCATTTTCCTAATCTCAGACGTACACTTGGAAGTACCACAGTGCATGTAATTGCTGTAAATGTTATGGATCCCTAATGTGTCTGGGCCCATGTTGGGTGTAACTCACTCTCACAGGCAAGCACTGTAGGCACTCTGTGCTCAAACACCAACAGGTTCGCAGCCCCTATAGACTTCAGTGAATCCTGTGCAGTCTTTATATAAAATAAATTAATAAAAATCAAACTCCACTTTAAAATCCTACTTTAATTACAGATAGATTCTATAATCTCTTCAAAACTTTCATCCAGGGAATGAGTAAAATAATTATTAGGTTAGCCTAACTCACCAAATGACTCTATATTGTAAAGATATGAACTACCAGCAGGATACCATGACATGCCGTGTTGAGCCAAGCAGTGCATCACTGTTATTGCAAAGCTATGACAATACTGGAACACATGGCAAACAGGTCTCTCACACACTGATTTGTGGCCAAGAGGTCTGAATTTTGTTTTAAGGATTGCCAGTGTAAAAACCTAGCTTCCTGTACTGAGTAAAGAGAATTGTGAGAAAATATAATCTTAGTAAGTCTGGCTGATACTCAACTTTTATTTACAGAAATACAGCAGACAAATTAACTTTAACAAACCAGAAATAGATTATTCAGGTCATAAAAATTAAAGCAGTTTAGCACAACTCTATGCCACAGGAAGAAAAGAACAGAATAAAAAGTTTAGGACTTAGGTGTTCTGGTAAGAGTGCAGGTCAGGGTGGTTTATGCGGCACCCATCTGCATTATACTTGGCTCAAGCTAGTGTTTACAGCTTCCATTTGGAAAGCCTTTAATTCATTTACAATTAAAAGATAGAAAGCTGACTGATTTCAGCCTATTAAACCCAAAATTAATCCCTTTGATGAAATACACCACTGCATTAAACTGTCCATTAGGGAGTTGTACAATGTTTTCTTCTACAGTAACATCAGATATTAATGAGTTTATATGGATACTATGCAATTTGCCTGCGATTCCCTCAGGAAATTCTTGCAAATGAGGTGACCACCTCAATGAAGCAATCCTATTAATTAACAAAGAAAATATATTAAAGCATAGCTTCATCTCAAATAGCATGCAAAAGAATCAACTGCAGGTAATTGTTACTGCAGTGCTTCATGCCCTACACAAAGGGCCAGAGGGGGGTGAGTGGGCATGGATGATGTATAAATTAAGATGCAGAAGCTTTTAACACCACATGAGGAGACTGCAAGGAGCATATGATTGGTATGAAGGTATCATTTGCCCTGAAGATGAGTTCAGCTTTCATAAGTTTGGGAAACAATATGTTAATGGATGGCATTGGGCCTTGAACTTTTATTCATATCTGGGCCCAATTTAGCAAGGTGCTAACTCAGCGGACTCCATGCAAATGAGGTTCTGAGCATCTTCAGTCCTGTAATTTAAAGGGGCTTTTTTGCTGAAGAGCTGCTGTCAAGAATTTGTATTGACCTTATTCACAAGGAACAGACTGCACAATTTCAATCTGCAAAGCTTATCAAAGTAACGTTGTTTTGCTTGGACAACATAACCCAGTACACAAAACCAACAGCCAATAAACATGGCAAGAATATTTTTCAATCAGTACAGTGTTATTCTTTGGTGCTTTCTTTAATTGAATGATAAATAAAAGGGCCCCAAACAGACAAACAAAAGAATTAGGCACTTGGAGCAGTTTCTCAGCCATCTAAGAGTGGAAAAATACACAGACTACCACCCAAATGGGGCTCACCACAGTTCCCTTGCCTCTGTCCCCACCTTAGAGCCAGGGTTGAAATGACCCCTTTGTAAACTCTTGGCTTCTGAAGCATCTTTCCACCTTGTCACAGATTAGACCCAGACATTAGCGATCAAACACTACTCTTACCCCAAACTAGGGCACAAATGTGAAGTTCAAATTCATTTACAACATTCACCTTTTTAAGGGCCCTGCATCCCCAGTTCTTTCAATCAAGACTCCCGTTAAAAACACTGGGCTTAAGGAATACATCTGCAATTACAATTCAGTTGCTACACTATTTTGCAAAAAGGGAACACAAAAGGAGTGTGACCACAGTCACAGCAAATTCCCATTATATTTTGAAGAAAAATAGTCATGGCCTTCCTTTTCTACAAAATTTGCCCATCTGTAGGCACTTACATTGACAAAGGCAAAGAAAACAAGGTCCCATGATTCATTAGCTGCTCTCCTTTAATCCACCATATTGCACTTCAGTATTCCCTAACTCACTCCTCAGAGAGTTTCTACCATTTTTAGAAGCTGTAGTCTACTGACATTAAAGCTGAGGCAGGCTATATGGAAAGTATTAACAGTCTCCATAGCCATTACAAGCCTCAAATGGGTGATGATCCTAAATCACTGATGCTCAACCTATGGCCTGAGGGCTGGATCCAATTCATGGCCCTGTGTCATTTGGCACTGTGGGGTTCCCATGGGATTCCCCACAGGTTTGGAAATTTGGTGGCAGGGGAGCAGTGGCAGGATCCCACCAGCAGCAGCGAGGGAACAGCGTTAATTGCTGTGGGTACCTGCAATTAATGCTGTCATCCCTCCCCTTCTTCCAGATTTCCAAAGCTATGGGGAGCCTTGTGAGATCACGCTGGTCTGCAGGGTTGGTCCACAGCTGGATCCAGCACAGCTCTGCAGAGCACCCGATTGCTCTCACAGACCAACCACAACCTTCATATTTCAACCGGTGTCAACTTTGTGGCCCATTTGCAGACGGGTCCCATGTGCCGGATCTGGCCCACGTGCCAGACAGAACAAGGACCACTGTCCTAAGAGACACATGCATCATCAATCTGAGTCAATCCAGTTTCCACCTTCTATTTATTTGTAGCAGATGAGAATAAAGGATGACTCTCCTTAGGAACCAACACAATGACAAGTCTGCTTCACTAAGCCCAATGCAGGGAAGGATTGGAGGCTCAGGCAATGAGCCTTCAAAAACAGGGAGGAATATTTTTCTTTAAGCAGTAGATACAAGATTACTTGATGTGAACCATTTCAAAATGTTCACTGGTTTCTGAAACTTCTCCTAACTGTAAACAGAAAGTGCTGTCAATTCTTCTGCTAGTTCTTGTGTAAACTTTCTTTTTTATGCAACTAGTAGAAATGGAGCTGCAACCTGGGTAATTGAAGAGGATGAAGTAAAATTTCAACAAAAATGCCCATTCTTCCCCGTAATAGCTACTATGACTTCATTTGTAGATGATACAGCTAATGAGATGTTAACTTTTCTGGATTTATGGGTAAGCTGCAGCAGTTAAAACTACATCTTTCTTCACAAAGTAAGAATCCTGCTGCAAAGAAAAGTATATGTTCCAAACACAGAAATAATGTACCAAAAGGTCAGGTCACAAGACTAAAAATCCCAGTTAATTTGTCCTATACAAATTAATCAAGAAGTGAATAAATTACTTGCAGAACTGGAGAGCAATAGCAAGATTCTGATCTAAAAGAAACTAAAGCTTATTGAAGAAATAATGGCCATAAGCTAGCAGAGAGCAGATTTAGACTGGACATTAGGAGGAACTTCTTCACAGTTAGTGGCCAAAATCTGGAATGGGCTCCCAAAGGAGGTGGTGCTCTCCCCTACCCTGGGGGTCTTCAAGAGGAGGTTTTAGATGCATGTCGCATCAGGAGACCATTATAATTTTCATCCTGATTTATCTAAAACATTATAACATTTTGATACCTGTGGTAGCGAACTGAACAGAAATGGGTCAGATCCCAAGGAAGTCCTCTATCCTAGACCAAGGGTCAGCAACCTATAGATCTGGCCCACAAAAAAGTCCAATCTGCACCACCTCTATGCAGACGGGCTGGAGATAAGCAGGCAGCTGGCCACTCTAGGGGTCAGAGACCTGCATTTCATGGCCAGGAATGGCTCACAAAGATGGGCCCATGCCAGTAAAAGGTTGCCAACTCCTGTCCTAGGCTGATGGGCTTCAATCTTGATTTCTTTTACTCCTGAAGAACAGACCACAGACCAGCCACCATGTTTAGAATCTCAAGATTGAGGACTGAAATTTTAATCTGAACATGAGGTCTTACAGGAAGCCAGTTGACCAATTAGATTACAAGATGTCATGCTCTTGATAATTCATATGCTGAGGAGACGTACAGCAGCAACCGCAATTTCCTTATGCTGGAAATCACCAGGTCTGAATGATCTGCACCTCAATGATCTAAAAACACAATGAAGGCCTGTAAAATTGAGTACAGGTTATCAATTTGACTAGGACATAGTCTTCTTGCTACCCGGAGAAGGAAGAATGTGAGCACACTGTTGAATTTCAAACCAGCATCAATTAGGAAAGTTAGACCATTAAGCTAACGGCTATCTTTGTGGACAACCATAAGCTACCAGACACTGTGCTGTGCAGGGAAGATCTCTGATGAGTCTCTTTCTATCTAGCAGCATAACCTAACTTTAGCATCAACCATATCTTGTCACTAATGTGCTGATCTCCATCATATATTGCAATAGCTAGGTGAAATCAGTGTCAGCCAAGGTACTGAAGGACAAAGGGATTAGCATGCTATCTGCATAGTGTTGGCCTTTGGGATCATTTTAGTTTCACCAGTGCTTATAAAGACTGGCTAAAATATAAAGAGGACAATCCATCCTCATGGTGCCATGTAAGTGAGAGCACTGAGGGAACAGATGAAGTTATTATCATGTTCCAAGGACAGTCCTTGACGAAAGACATGCTATCCATGTCAATATCCTACACTGAAACCCAATACCTGATTGTAGCCAGGAGTCTTATCAAATTAGTATCTGTTGGTTTTTAAATAAGCTTTATCGCAAAAAGGTAGAGTGAGTCTCTTATTGATATGTTCAGATGGACCTAGTTCAGATCTGGCCCTGAAGACATATTCTCTTAAACCACCATCAAAATGTGGGGTCTCCTTAAAGCATTACTCATCAATTCTCTCCAAAGCTAGAAAATCCCTAGCATTGCCAATCAAAACATATTGGACAATATTCAGTTATATCAGTTTTGTAATCTGGCAATATTATTGTTTTGCATAAACATGGTTCACTTTTTTTTGAATGAATGATTATAGCAATATCTTAATATAATTCACTGTGGTACTATTTCTAGCTAACAAATATAAATAAGATATTTTAAGCCACCTCTTAGAAATGTGTTGGGTCTCTGGTTGGTTAAATATTTAATAATTATTTAAATTCAACACTTCCTAAGTTGGAAATATTGAAATTCGTCATGTAAAAATGGTTTTAAAGTCAAGTACTGGAAATGCACATTTTGTGCGCTTCATTTCATTTTATAGTCTCTAAGAACTATTACAATTTTTAATAAACTTGTATGTGGAATCTGAAGCCAAACACTTACGCTCAGAAGGCACAAATTTATTAACTAAAAGACACCCAAAGTGGTAATAAAATGTATTCCCCAGTGGTAAATTGCAAAAGGGTTGTAAAAATTACATTTTATTAATCCAGCTACAATTAAAGAATACAGCTGTCCCATTTGCATCCCAATGCCCCACTTTCAATGAAATGACAAATATTTTTCATTATTCATTATATATTGCCTATTGGCAAGCGTTTTTCTTAGTCCAGTAGTGATATCTCCTGGGCATGGCTGCTTCTCTGCAGACTAAGTTCTCCTGGTATCATGGGGGCTGCAAATAATAAAGTCTCTCTTTTTCTCTAGGATGCTGCACATTTCAAAGAGAATAATAAATGTTCTGCTGAAATATACAAAACTGAGCAACAGATCCATGTACAAACATACAGAGCAGTGCCTGATTGACAAGTTTTTCTTATACATCATTAATTTGATAATTATTTATATACCTCCCTACTAAATCAGTATTAAGTCTTCAGTCTTTACTGGTATCACATATGGAAAGGCTGCAACTAAACCGGGACAAAATGTTGGACAGAATTTAAGAAGTCTTCTGTCTTTATTGCTGGGGAGTAAAAAAAAAAAATAGCCATACATAAACTTTTAGTAATATCCTGTTGTGCTCTGTAGTCTTCAGAATGAATTATCATTGAATAGAATTAAATACAGTCAGAATATAACCCTGCTCCACTTTAAATCACTTTTCCCATTGGTTTTATTAGAAAAAGAAATCAGGCTCTAATGTTCATAATACAATATCAACAGATATGAAAACCATTAATAGATTAATAGGGAAAATAGGTATGCTTCCTAGAAACAGATACAAAAGCAGCATGTCTCACCTGGAATTCAATACAAAGTAATCAAAAACTAATGTTTTGATTGTAGACACCAAGCCAGATCAACTCAGTTTTGCATATAGCCTTATTGGCATTAACTCCAAAATGAATGCTTCTGAATCCTGTGTTTAAAATAAAATAAAATTCAAAAAATATGGTTTGCAGCCAAAGGAAATTGTTAGCAACCGTTAATAAAATTGTTGTGATTCCCTGTCAGCTTTTCTGACAATATATTAAGCAATGGACTGCAGCTAAAATTCAAGACACAGTATTTCTGCATTCATAAGCTTCATTTATGAGGCAGATGTGTTGTGTATGTTATAGGTGGCCAATCCATGAAAAATAATCAAAGAGCTTAATAAAATGATCACAATTCTAAAAGCTCACGAGGGGTAAGAGACAGATAATTATATAATTTCAGATTCAAAGTCTCATGTTTAGACAGTTACCAAATTAACTTGAATCCAAGATGAGGTCCCCCTACTACTCAGCAAGGGGGTGGGGAGACCTCATCTTGGATTCAAGTATGGCAGGCAGCAGCATAGCTACCCCCTCCTCTCTCACTTTCTACTCCAGCTTTGGTACCTCAAGCCCTGACTTGGCCCAGCCAGGAGCTGCTGCAGCTTCTTTCTAGCCAGGCTGGGATGGGGCCAGGCAGGGCTGCTGCTGCTGCTTCGTGCCTCAGAAGAGCAGAGCTATAGCACAAGGTAAGAGGGGATGAGCAGGGAGTGGGGTGGGGGCAGGCTTCGAGTGGGAGCAAGAGATGGGAGGACAAACTGTGGCAGGGTATAGGGGAGCAGACTGCAGGTGGGAGCAGGGTGTGGGACAGCAGGCACAAGCAAAGGGGGCAAGGGGAATGGGGGCATGTAGCAGGGGGCACATGGTGGGAGAATAGCAATGGAAGGGAGGCAGCAGGGGGAATAGGCATGGGCACAAGGAGACAAGGAGCAGAGAACAAGGGGCAGGGATCTGGCCACTCACCTCTGTAGTGGGGTGACACTTCCTTAGGGAGACTCAGGAGTCCTTTTCTTATCAAAACCAGTCCCTTTATTATATATCCAGACTGCTCCTCTCCGGAGTAAGCAAAACAAGTCTTCTCATTCAAATACAGGTACTCCTCACTTAACGACCTACCTGTTTAACGACCGCGCGGACTTACGACCAGCGAGAACTGGTCGTAAGTACAAGAACTTTGGTCGTGGAAACGGCAGCACGGTGTCTCAAGCCAAGGCACGCAGTATCAAGGGGCGGCTCCTCGCTTATCGACCAATTCGCTTAACGACCTAGTCACAGGAACGGAGCTTGGTCGTTAAGTGAGGAGTGCCTGTAAACATATACATCTTCTCGCCACGGTAACCAAATGAGTAGAGGTATACAGCAAACAATCCAAACTGTTGGGTCTTTTCCCAGACCCTGGGAGACAGACAACCCTGGTATGGTGCTCATCTTCCTGCCAACCTGCCTCCTTCTAGCTTCTTTTCTGGACAGCTTTTTAACTTCCTTTGGCCAGTCAATTATTCTTATCAGCTGGCCAATCCCTCTAGACAGGCTTGCAACCACTTTTGCCTGAGATTTGCAGCCTGCTACAATCCCCATCACACACGTGCGCACACACGCGCACACACACACTTCCCTGCTGCAGCAGCGGGAGGGATGAATTTAAGACAATCTTCCACTAATTAGATTCTATACATGAATATAAATTTATTATAATTTTTCATGTATAGAATCGAATTCTTAGGGTGCCATCTTAAATTCAAAGTCACCTTGGATTTGGGGAAATACCATACATCAAATTAAATAGTTGAACAGAGGAGTGGCTGACAACAGGGGAAAAAACATAAATTTAACAAATAAAGAAATTAAAATGTAATGTAATTTTCTTTTGACTTTTCCAATCTTGTTAATATACCACCTAAAGTTAAAGTGTGTGTGTGTGTGTGTGTGTGTGTGTGTATATATATATCTATATATCTATATATCTATATATATAGGTATATAGATATATAGATATATATAGTGATTTACCATTGCTCTTTGGTCGTGAAAAACACTGTCAAATGAGAGTGCTACTGTATTGTATTTACTTTACACTAGTAAACTGCCTAAGAGGGAGAATGGCAGGATGAAACATTTCTCACTGCTCTTGTAGCACCAGGCTCTTTTAACTAAGAACCAAGGGGTCACTGAAACCAACAGCAACATTTCTATTGACTTCAGTACGTGGAAAAATTAAGCTACATAACCTGTTTCCTTTGAAGTTAATGAGAGTTTTGCCACTGATTTAATTGTGATCAGCATATGATCCCAAGCTCACGTGGCTTTATGCACTTGAGTGAATTTGTCTTGTATAAATAAAGGTCAGAATTTGACTTGTATAAATAACGGCCATATACTGAGCTTCATCAGTGAGGATCCAAGGGTGTCTATACATATGCTCTGCAGGGCAACATTTCCAACATTTTAGCCATGTGTCAGCAAGATTCAAACAGTGATTCAATCCAAGCATTTTCATACTTTTCTCTAGTCCCTCACAAAATTCTCCACCGTTCTCCCCACCTTCACATAGTAGAAAGGGAAGACAAAGAGAGAAACCAATTCTCCCAACCTCCTACAGCAGGCATGACCACTAGGGATCCCTTCCTGTATAATTTCTGAACACTTTCTATACCTCCAGCATTGTCTAAAAAAGAAGTTAAAAAGGAGGAATTTACTGAATTAAACTGAAAATTATATACCTGATCTTTTCTCTTCCTGCCGCTAATTGGGACAAGATTTCCTTGCAAATACAAATGGGGGGCGGACGGGACAACTCTCTTCTTCGATGTGTACAAAGTCTGCCTTGTCACTCCTCCCTCCCATTCTTTGAATCCCCAGCATTTTTTTCTCATTCTAGCAGACAGACTATCTCTGGTGCATCAAAACAATTCTCGGCCCTTGTGAATTAATTACTTCCTTCTATCTCAGCTCTATAATGAGGCTCTTTGGGAAGTGGCAGCACTAAAAGAAAGAAGGATACAGAAAGTCACCAGCAGTTTAGGACAAGGTGTTATTTGAAGCACCCTTTGTTCCAAAAAAAAAGGCTTGTTGGGGTAGTAATTATTTCTCCTGGTTGAAAACCAATAATGGTGGTATTTAAAAATGTTATTTGTCTAAGAAATGTCAATATTAGCTTGTCTCACTAGTATTCATGTTTAAGTCAGTATCTGCCCCTAAAGGGACTACTACCCTTCCTCCTCTCCTGCGCCCATAAACCACCCTGGGATGGCTTCCAACAGAAGTGAAAGAGCAGCCGGCTTTAGAGAACAAATACTAGATGAGAATGAGAGGGAAAAAATCTTTATGAAGCAAGCTAAAAAAGAAAGGGGAAAAAGTAATTTCTTTTTCACTGAGCATAAAAAAATAAAAAATTATCTTCAGAGACATTAAGTACAATGTACAGTCATTGCTATAGTAACATCTGAATATTGCAACACTGGATTTGTTACTGGCCCTGAATTCTGTAAGATTCCTTTACAGCCGTTTCATGCTATAACAACAAACCATCCTGTTGCAACCACCAGCACCTGGTTCACATACTGCAGCAGGTAGTAGTATATGAAAAAGAACCCTTTTCATAAATACAGAGACCAATGCAACTCCAGCGAAGTGCAGAAGGCCACACGGCTTGTCATGGAGAGACATGAAATTAATACTATGGAGTTCCTGACAATCCAGTTCGGTGCATGTAGCCCTGTAGACAACAGTGCCTTGACTTAAAAATTCAAGGGGCCCATTGGTTATATAGAGGTACAACTAGAAATGTTGGTGCATTGGGCTGGAATGAGGTGGGGGAGGAGAAGGGGAATATCATATCAAGGAATGGGAAGCATCTTTCCAGGGACTCAGAAGACACCAAGAGCTGCTGTTGCCATTGCTGCATGGGCTCTCTACACACAGGTAGCGGATGCTGCCGTCACTACTGCTGCTGCTGCACAGGTCCCCAAGGGGCTGCCATTCTGGCACTCGCTCTACGTGGGTATCCGAGACTGGTGCATCATTAGGAACCCTGAGTTATGCTAGTGAAAAGACCTGATCTAAAGCCCATTGAAGTCAATAGGAGTTTTCTATTTATTACAACAAGTTTCAGATCAGTCATAAATCAGATTATTTAATTTATGCCTGCTTATCTTACTTCAATCATTTACATGCTTAGGGCCAGATTCTGCTACCCTTACTCAGGCAAAGTAGTATCATATGCTGTAAACTAGTCCCTTGAGGTCACTGATGTGATTCTGCTTATTCTAAGTATGGCTTAAAGAGATTCTGTTTATTGTAAGGATGGCAGATCCATCTGGCCCTTGACTAGTAAATCCTTTCTTTAAATGTAAAGAAATAAAATATAACAGGCTCAGCCTTGTTTTATTTTAAAATGTATAATAGAAGGGATTACGAATAGGCTAACGTTGCACAAGTTAAACAGGTCAGGAATAGAGGTTTAACTCTTTCAGACAAAAATAAAGAGAAAACCTGTTAAAATTAAAATTATGAATATCTTTATTTTATCTTAAGCATGTCATGAATGCAGGAAGGACACAGAGGTCATTTAAAAATAAAAGTTTGATGCGAGTCAACTCTCATCACTTGCAGGCCACAAAGGTAAACAGGCCCATCAGAAGTTTAATTAAAGGGGGAAAAGCTTTTTAATCACAGCACTGGGCACCTGACACTGAACTGCAGTGTTTATTATGTACACACAAGGAATGGCAATGCTACATAAGTTAATTTTGAAGGATCTGGAAACCAATAAGGCACTCTGAACTTGAAATTTCCTGGGAGAACCAGACTTGTCTAGGATGACATTTTATTTACACTAGACTGTCAGGGAACAAGTTTAGAAACAATTTGCTCACTTGTCTGCTGCCTCCTCCAACCCAAGTCAGCCTGTCAAATTCTGGTGGGTAGGTGGATTTGAGAGAAAGGACAAAAAAGTAGCAGTCAGTACGGTCCAAAAAAGTGAGAGTGTAATCAGGAAAGGTGAATTACAAATATTGTGGCTGAACAAAGCAAAGCAGAGTTACATGCAAACAAGGTGTATGATATAGTTTCATAGTTGGTAGGGTTGGAAGGGACCTGAGCAGATCATCAAGTCTGACCCCCTGCCGTGGCAGGAAAGAGTACTGGGGTCAAACGACCCCGGCTAGGTGATTATCTAACCTCCTTCTTAAGACCCCCAGGGTAGGAGCGAGCACCACTTCCCTAGGAGGTTGGTTCCAGATCCTAGCCGCCCTGTCTGTGAAGCAGTGCTTCCTGATGGCTAACCTGAATCTACTCTCCATCAGCTTAAGGCCATTATTCCCTGTTACTCCTGCTAGTGCTCGGGGAAACAGGGACTCTCCCATTCCCCACAGGTCCCCCTGGTAATTTTATAGATGGCCACCAGATCTCCTCTCAGCCTTCTCTTGTGGAGGCGGAACAGGTACAGGTCCCGTAGCCTCTCTTCGTAGGGCCTGCCCTGCTGCCCACTGACCATGTGAGTGGCCCTCCTCTGGACCCTCTCCATGCTGGCCACATCCCTCCTGAAGTGCGGCACCCAGAACTGGACACAGTACTCCAACTGCGGCCTGACCAATGTTGTATAGAGGGGGAGGATCACCTCCTTGGACCTGCTCATGATGCATCTGTGAATGAATGACAAGGTGCAATTAGCCTTCCTGACCGTGTCCCCACAATGGCGGCCCATGTTCATTTCGGAATCAATAATGACACCAAGTTCCTTTTCTGCTTCTGTGCTGACTAGAAAGGAGTTCCCCAGCCTGTAGGTCTGGTGCTGGTTCTTCCTCCCCAGGTGCAGTACCCTGCACTTGTCAGTATTAAAACCCATCCTGTTCTCATCTGCCCACCCCTGTAACCTGTCCAGATCTAGTTGCAGCCTGTCCCTCTCCTCCAGCATGCCCACGTCTCCGCACATTTTAATGTCATCCGTGAATTTGAACAAGGTGCTTTTCACCCCCTCGTCCAAGTCGCTGATGAAGATGTTGAAAAGTGCGGTGAAAGCACAATATCTACCGGTGAAAGAAACACAGGGGGAAAAACAGGAAGAAATAAGAGTCTGGTCCTGTATACAAGGAAAAGAAGGAACCGTGAAACAAAAGAGTAGGGTAAGAATTGTTCAGTCTGGGTAATGCCATAAAATACAGTGATAAAAAACGGGTAACCAAGAGAAAGAGGGAGAGAGGACAGTGAAGAATCTCAATACAGGGAGAGTGACAGAAAACTCAGGTCCCAGTGAAATAGGCCAAAGCAAGTAGATGTTTGCGCCCAGACAACAGAAGAACTCCAGAAAGAAGATAAAGGGCCTCTTAAGAACTGGTGGAACACCTATCTCAAATCCTCTATTTCATCTTGAAGGCTACAATATTTTTCCTCCTTCACCTTCATTAGAATTTCCAGTTCTTCTCCCTCAAGTGTCATTCTGATCTTCTTGCTCCAAAATAAAGAAGCTATATGCATCCACGTGCAATATGGCAGAATCTCTGAAATAAAAGCGTAAATTATACAGCCTACTGAAAATATTCCACAGTAGATAAAGCCAGGACTATGAAACAAGTAAACTAATACATCAAGAGATAGTAGCTGCTTAATCTCATGATACTGTTCTTCCAAAGCCACATTTCTTGAGTCTACATAATAGTCGTACACTACTGCACCACTCATAAGCGTGAATCCTGGTTTTCTCTGATAAAAAAAATCTCAGATTCTCTGATTTAAAACCCAAAAATCTGTGCTTAAAATGAAATCATAGAATCATAGAAAGTTGGGGTTGGAATGAACCTCAGGAGTTCATCTGGTCCAATCCCCAGCTCAAAGCAGGATCATCTTCAACTAGATCATCCCACCCAAAACTTTGTCAAGCCCTGTTTTGAAAACCTTCAAGGATGGAGCTTCCACAACCTCTCTAGGTAACCTGTTCCAGTGTTTTACTACCAGCCTAATGAGAAAATTCTGCCTAATATCTAACTTAAATTTCTTTGCTGTAACTTGAGATGGTTGCTCCTTGTTCTGTCATCTGCCACCACTGGGAACAGTCCAGCTGCATCCTCTTTTGAACACCGCTTCAGCTATCTGAAGGCTGCTATTAAGTCCCCTCTTTCTCCTCTTCTCTAGACTAAATAAGCCCAGTTCCCTCAGTCTTTCCCAATAAGTCATGTCCCTCAGCCCCCTCACCACTTTTGTCGCCCACCGCTGGACCCTCTCCAATTTGTCCACATCCTTTCTTTAGCGGGAGGCCCAAAACTGAACACAGTACTCCAGATGTGGCTTCACCAGTGCTGAATAAAGGGGAAAAAATCACTACCATTGACCTACTGGCAACACACCTACCAATGCAGCCCAGTATGTCATTAGCCTTCTTGGCAACAAAGGCACACTGATGGCTCACATTCAGCTTATTGCACACTGTAACCCCCAGGTCCTTTTCTGCAAAGCTGCTGCCTAGCCAGTCAGCCCCCAGCCTATGCTGGTGCATGGGACCGTTGCATCCTAAGTGCAGGATTTTGCACTTGTCCCTGTTGAACCACATGAGAATCTATTTGGCCCAATCCCCCAAAATGTCTAAGTCTGAATCCTATCCCTACCCTCCAGCATATCTACTACTATCCCCAGCTTGGTGTCATCTGCAAACTTTCTGAGGCTGTACTTTATCCCATCTTCCAGGTTGTTGATAAAGACATTGAACAAAATTGGCCCAGGACCGATCCCTGGGGCACTCCACTTCATAAACATCGCGTGCCCCCAGAAGCTGGGGGGGGGCACAGCAAGCTCCTGCAGGCGGTGGCGGCACTGTTGGTGGCAGAAGCATGGCAGCAGTAAGCAGGGAGCTCCCGCAGGCAGCTCAGTTGGGCAACCAGTGGTCAGCGACCACCTGCAGACACAGCCAGCAGAGTGGGTGGCGACCAGCAGTGATCACAGACCCCCCGCAGATGCTGCCAACAGTGTCAGCAGCGAGGTGGGGTGTGGCAAGCAGTGACCGCCCATAGGCACCGCCGGCAGTATAGGTGGCACCTTTTCACAGGCGGTGCACCGCCAAGCTCAAGGGGTGCACATGCACCCCCTATTCATCGCCAGCGCTCCACTTGATACCAGCTGCCAACTAGACATCAAGCCATTAATTACTACTCTCTGAGCCCAATGCTGTAGCCAGTTTTCTATCCATCTTAAAGGCCATTCATTCGGCCCATACTTCCTTAGCTTGCCTGTGAGAACGTTGTGAGAGATGGTATCAAAAGCCTTGCTAAACTCAAAGTACACCATATCCACCAGCCTCCCCGCATCCATTAATCCAGTCACCTCGTCACAGAAAGCAATCAGGCTGATCAGGCATGCCCCTGGTGAACCAATGCTGACTGTTCGTAATCACCTTCTTCTTCTCCAAGTGCTTAGAAATGCATTCCTTGCACATCTTCTCCGTGATTTTTCCAGGAACTGAGGTGAAGCTGACTGGTCTGTAGTTCTCTGGATCCTCCTTTTTCCCTTTCTTAAATATGGGCATTATGTTTGCCCTTTTCCAATCATCTGGGACCTCTCCTGATGGCCATAAATTTTCAGATGATAGCCACCGCCAGCAGAATGGCAGTGCAATCACATCAGCCAACTCTGTCAGCATGCTCAGGTGCATCTCGTCTGGCTCCATGGACTTGAACACATCCAACTTTTGTAAGTAGACCCTAGCCTGTTCTTTCACCGAGGGAAATGCCACTACATATATATAGGTATCAGTTGAACACGATGTTTAATTGATATATTTATCATTTTAAAGCAGTTTGGAAGCCTACCAGTACCTCAATCACTATAATAAAATTAATTCTAAATGCATATAAATTTTTTATATTTGATTTTGGGTTTTTTATCATGGAGAATCAGAGCTCCCCCTGCCCCCTTTGCTCACCAGGATGCAGGTCCAGACTCCTCACTCCCAGACCACAGCCCCTCATCCCCTGCTGGTGCCCCTCACTCCCCACCCATGCTGGTGTCCCTCACTCTCCCCTCTCGCCCCCACAGCCGCCAGTTGCCAGGGCTACAGGGCCAGGGACCCAGGTCTGTAGCCCTCTGCCCCCCAGCAGCACCCAAGCCCTGGCTCCACTGCACCTGAGCTCCCCCTCCTACATCGGCAGCCCAGCCGGAGTGGAGCCAGGAGGGACAGGTACAAGCTGTCTGCTGTAGGCTTGGGCTCCCCTCTCTTCTGCCCTCCCCTTGGGGCCTCCTCAGCCCAGTGGGCAGGACCCAAGTGACAGGAGAGAGTGGGGCTAGGCAGAGAAGCTCCTTGCTGCTGTGAGCCCTGCGCCACCATGGCAAGATGCCCCCCACCCGTCTGGCAGCAGCAAGGGCAGCAATGCAGCCCCTCACTGCTGAGCAGGCAGGGGATGGGTCGCCAGGGTGGTGCAGGGCTCACAGCAGCATAGAGCTTAGCCGCCTAACCCTGCTCTGCCTTGCTGTGCTGGATGCCACCTGATGGGCTGAGGAGGCCCAGGGAAAGGGCAACAGGGCAGGAGCCCAAGCCTGCAGCAGGCAACTCACTCCCACCCCCGCAACATACACAAATCTGGGGGGCACATGCCCCCTCCTGCTTCCCCCTGGGAGTGTGCACAGCAGCAGAGAGCCAGGCTCACTTTCCCTGTCCCATGGATTAACTGCCCACAGCCCCATTCAGCTCTCTGCCAGGGCCCTGCGGCCATGTATGGCCTTGGGCCCCAAGTCCCACACGCTGCCCGGCTGGGCAGCAGCTCTATCCTTAGCCTGACCAACTCACCGTCTCCCTCCCTCCTTATGGGGGGCCTCAGTCCCCACTCCCCTTTGCCAGACTTACCTATGGGTGCTGCTGCCCAGGCTGTTTGGCGGCCATGTGCATGTGTGAGCACGCATATGCACATGGCACCCCCTGCCAGACCGCCATTCATCCACTCCCCCCAGCCCCGTGCAGGCTGGATCTCTGCCAACCTGCAGAGAGCTCTCTGCAAAAGTGGAAAAACTATGTGTTTCTCTGTGAAAATGAAAAATCCGTGGTTTTCTTGGTCAAAAGGCAAAACCCATTTTTTTTTTCCATTTTTCCGTGGGAAATGGAAAACCCAGATCCCTGCTCCTAAGATGTTCGTCCATGAGTACAGAAAATACCTCTGCTCTAAGGCTCCATAACTTATTTCCAGTCCATTAATGAATTAATATAATATCATCCACATTCTCCTTCAAGTGTACCTGACATATAAATAAAACTGACCCTCCAAGGAAATTATCACCATAAAGCATTTAGAAAGCACAATGTATTAACAAACTTATAGGATACAATTTTTGTTTTGGTGGAGGGAGGTGAGAAATGGGAAGGAGATTCTTTTAAGTTCATTCACACTTTATAAATTATACCCTGAACACCCACATGAGCAAAAAAGAAATATATACATATATATTATTTTTGTATGAAATATCCTACCCAATGATTTTTTGGTGGAGCCATTCAAATGAAGTTCACTGAGAGACGAGGACCCGATCTGTGTACAAAGTCCATAACATTGTCATGGGATAAATTTAATTTACCTCACAGCCCCATAAGGCAGTAAGGAGAAGAGTAAGAAACATTTCCTAAATTGATATATGGGCTCTCTGTGAACACATGACAGGAAGCATGCAAAAAGGACAGGGAATAAGTATAATCATTGCTCCAATGAATATCAACAGGCAGGGTAGGGATAGCTGTCAATACCCACTATTAGCTCCAAAGCAGCAACCATGAGTAATGTGTCTCGCATGATACAGCTTACACACCACAGAGTTGTGCTGAAATGAACAGCCCAGCTCTTCGAATACACTCTTAAAACTTTGTTTGGACAGCATCTATTTCTATTGCATAGTTTAGCATTACCTTCAGCTGTTGCTCAAGGAAATATTTCAAAGGATCTGAAGCAGTGAAGTCACTTCCCATTAAGCAAAACATTTGGAAACTTATGAGTTCAGAAGAAAATAAAATATGATGGGCTCTAAACGTTAGCAAAAGCAGAAAGCCTGCACACATTAGAGTAGTGTGGGTTCCTGAATTCAGCTCTGAAACAACCCAAATAAAGAAATAATGATCTTGGCACAGGGCTTTTCCTGTGGATTAATGACCAGCTGGGAGGAGTTGATGGTCTGCAGTGTAGCCAAGGGCCATTAACCCCAGCCAGTCATTAATCCCCAGGAAACGCCCGGTGCCAAGATCATTTCATTATTCTTTAAAAAAAACCCAGCAGAGACTATGTTTTAAAAAAAAAAAGCGATGCTATTCAGTTGGGTATCTACACAGGACTATGCCTCCATATTTACATTAACAATTGTGTCCTAAGTGGTTGTGGGAATGGGCAAGAAGGGACAGAGCACAGCACCCAGGCTGAATAAAGATAGGTGGTGTTCTATGCCCACAGGGTTGATAGGCATGCCCACATGAGTTATGGGTAGAGGTGTAGCCTCACCACTTATGACCATCTGCTAGTGCTTAGCAGTTAGTGCAACAGGAGTGCTGCATCATTCTGCATGACTTGTCTGAACAGGACTACTTCCAGACATGGCCAGCCTTTCTAATGTGTGTCCCCTCAAGCATTTTGCATACATCTGCCTTCCTCAGGCAGGTATCACTGAATGCTACTGCACAACTGGTGCAGACGGCAAGCTGCATTCTACTGTTCTTCAAAGCAATGAGAATGACAGATGTTGAAGATACCACTGACGTCAACTCAGCTGCAGACACTCAGCACTTCTGAAATCATGTCCCAAAAAAATGATCTCCAAACAAGACAGAACTATATTTGACTTGCATGGATGATTTCATAAAAATTGTCAGTTCATATCAGGCAGAAGTAGATCAATGTATATCCAAAAGAAACAAGGTAAACAGAATATTAAATTGATGCTTACAAGCTGACCTGTCAACCACAAATATAATATATCTAATGTTTGGTTCACAAATCATTTAACCATCCAGTTGCAGTGCTTGCCACAATATTGATGGCAACAACATGGGTAGAATTTTCTGACCAGCTTTCACAATTATACCATTCTATCCGACCTATATACATGACTTCAGTGCCACAACATTTATGCACCTCAGTCTTTAAAGTATTCATCCTTCTTTCACCACTGTAGACAAGCAAAATCCTATATCCCCATTTTGCAGAGGTGGGAACTGAGAAGAAACGATGGGCACCTGGACAAGTGCCAGATGTCTAATCCAACATGTGCTAATTAGCATGCATCGCAGCCGACTCTATTAATCGAATCTGTTGGAGCGTGATAATTACTGGACTCCAGCAACCTCCGCATCACATCGATTCAGCATCCCTGCACTTCAGAATGGCAGCAGGGACCCTTTAACTAAAGCTCAAATGTTTTACTTTTTAAGCGCATGATGCTGAATATATGTGACGCTGTGGGCGCTTTAATCAGAGCGGCTCTTGGAGCTGATCTAATTAAAGTGCCCCCCCCAGCCCCACCCCAGAGCACATATTTAGATGCCTTGATAACCCAGATATCAGAAGTTGTGTCAGTGAAATGGGCTTCTAATTAATACCTTTGAGGATCTGGACCTAAATAACTTGCCCAATGTCGCTATGCATTGTGGCACAAAAGGGATAAAAAAAGTCTCCCATCTCAGATGAGCATTCTCAGTATTGGACTATTCTCCCTAACATATATGAACTTTCTTGTTACATTGACAATATAAAGATGTAGAAGGCAGATTTGGAGACCTAAAATTTTGAAGTCCCATGGATGGGGACAAGTAATTTGCAAGTATTTGTCGACTCTATTAATCGAGGTAGTGATTTTCTTTGTATTATCTCTGCTTCAAACATCTGTTCAGCTGCAGATTTTAGGTTAAGGGATTTTCATTCTGTGATTACCATCTTAGTGACTTCCAATTAAGTGAAGTTTTGGCGGGGGGGGGGGGAATCTAAATTGTTCAGAACACTAGTTAAACAGCAAACACGTCTCAATTGGGGCAATGGCAATTTTCCACTCTCTATGTAAATGGCTAGAACAATCCTTTTCTTTTTCCAGGGGTAAAATTAAAGCTACACCATTTTCTTTTCCCTCTTCTATGATAATTAGAATTGATCCATTATTTTGGTGCCTGTAACAGACACTTACGGTTTGGCTGCATAAACTTTTAGCTGATTGTGGTGTGTAGTCTGGTAAGCATTGTTCTTCCGAATGAATTGAGGTGTGGAGGGGCTGTGGGGGAGCAGGTATTTGTTTTGGGTTTTTTGCTGTTGTTAATAGTTTTTAGCTGAGCTTGTTACATAGGTCTTAATGGCCTCCCATCTGCACTGAATGCAAGCGCTCTTTTGGGGGATTAGGCTTAATGCATTTAAGGATTTTCCTTTGCAGGAAAAGCATGCAAATGTATTTTTATTTAGCAGAGAACAACTGCATGTCCAGCTACTAGACTCTAGTGCTGGCTGATCTTGCAAAGTGCTGATAAGTGCCCTCACCCCCGACTGACTTCAAACAGGAAAGGAGGACACACAGCACTTTGAAGCATCAGGCTCTTATCAACAATACTAGGTGTGATCACAGGTGAACAATCCAAGGCACTCTCTAGACTCAAAGAGTATACTGTCCCTCAGGTTATGTATAATTTACCAGAAATAAAAATAATTCATGGAATCAATTCAGGAGGGACTGAGTAAAACCAGCAGTATTTTTGCAGAGATTTGTTGCCCGGCTGCCACAAAAAACAGATCTCTATACCTGTGGACTAGTGCAGTTCCTCCCACTGCAGAAAGTGTTAGAGGGTCTGTTTTATTAACAAAAAGCTCCATCCCACAAAGCAGGTAACATTAACAGTGGGTAAAACCTGAAGCTTTCCTACAGAGGCATAGAAACATGGTTTAAAATAAAGGTGGCCCTAAATCCCACTCAGGAGCATGGATTTACACTCACTCCTAACATCGCCTTCTGGAAACTGGCAAAGCTCTTCACTTCTCAGATACAAACGCACAGACCAGGGACAGACATTACACACAAACTGGTTTAAGTGATCAGAAACTGGTTTAAACCTGTAACAGAACAGATGTTCAGTGCACATAAACCAGTTTGAAAATGGCTGAAACCAGTTTGAGATAAACCAGGTTGAATCTACATTCAGACTTATCTGACTTAACTGATTTGGGTCAAACTGGTTTATGCAATGTCTGTCTCAGACCCCTTGCTGGTTTAAGTTAAATC
Organism: Alligator sinensis; assembly: GCF_000455745.1. NCBI lineage: Eukaryota > Metazoa > Chordata > Crocodylia > Alligatoridae > Alligator > Alligator sinensis. The sequence goes on from NW_005842001.1 coordinate 514,355, forward strand.
AGACATCTCCAGCATCCCAGCATGCTCTCTAGGCTGAGTGGGGCTCTCTGCTCCGCAGCAGAGTTGGCCCCTCCCCTCTGCTCCCTGGCTGCAGCTCCGGCAGAGACTGAAGGTGTCTGCCTGGCTCCTTGTCCCCCCACCCTCCAAGCAGGGATTCCACTGCCCCCTCTGCCTTACACAGACACACAGCGTTAGCTAGCAGACCACATGCTCCCTATGGTCTGTGTTGTGGCAGACCAGACAAAGGCAGAATCAACAGGTAGCTGGTAATGTCTCACTGTTGTTTCCTTAATGGGGTGACAAACAATCAGTTAGGGCTGATTAACACAGTTATCAATTCCCTGGTGGGCTGCTCAGGAGAGGCAGGGGGGAGGGGGGACCCCTCCCTAATCAGAGCGTCATGCAGCTTACAGTAAGAGAACAAAAAGTCTACATGTAGATGTGCTAATGTGCATTAAGGCATATTAAATTTCAGCTGGCATGGACAAACCGCATTAGCCCACATATAGTCGCGCTAATGTGCACTAACGCGATGTGCGTTCATTAACACACACTGCATTAATGCACATTAAGCGTATGAATGTGGGCTAATGCGGCTTAGCTATGCAAGCTTAAATTTGGTACTTGCTTTAAGCAGGCATCAAATTTAGGCTGAATTAGCTTAAAATTTCCATTTTTAAAGTGCATTACGAGTGCACACATGTGGACATACACCCTTAAACGCACCTTAAAAATGGCGATTTCAGGCAAATCCCGCTTAAAAGGGCCGTGTGTACAAGCCTACAGTGTAAATGCATCATTACATTACATTGAGGTCGTGTACAGGTCTGAGAAGGCTTGTCATAGTCTTCAGCAGTCCCTTGCTATGAGGATAACAGAAGGGAAGGCCCAAAGGTAACTCAAGAAAAGCACAATTTCCCCATTTTTCCTTGTCTTTTATTTGTTGCTGGGATTGAGGTATTCGGCAGAAAAGGTTAAAATCAAAAGGTGGGGTGGATCACAGCAGCTGCACCTCTTCAGAAAAATGAGGCCTAGCTCTGGTAATATGGTCATATAACCTTTTACAAAATCAAGGTTGATGAACAAAAAGATGTCCCTACACTCTATTATCTCCAAGTTTATTTCTGGTACTTCTGGTACTCCAAGTTTATTTCTGGTACTCTTTTATACCAACAGGTTTTGGGGAAAGTGTAGTAAATATGTACTGTTATTTGCCTAAAGGTAACAAAGGAATACCTCAATATTAAAAAAGTACATTTGATGGGTCATACTACTTGGAGGTATAGAGGGAAATTTGAGGAAATACTAGAGTATAATAAGGGATGATGGGTGAAAGGGAAAATTTCTACTCAGTTTCACCGGTGTATATCTGGAGTAACTCCACTGATTCTGGCTGAGAGCATTTCTGTCCCCCAAATACTCAGTGAATAGACCATTTTCTTATTCATAGAAAGCAGTGCTCAATAGATTTCATGGTCCATTTTACAGATCAGGTATAAACATCCTCAAAGTAATGCTGGATTAATTCCTTTGACTTGAGAAAACTTATTCCATGCTGACACTAAACTACATGAATTAAAAGTGTGGCCGCAGTAGTTTAAAAACTTTTGCTTTTGAGGTATGCCATCACAGCTAATGGGATTAGATTAATGCTTGTTTTTAGGCAAAGGAGATAAGTTGAATGGTTTTCCTTTGTCTAGTTTAAATATTGCAATTATAACATTAATCAAATGCATTTTTCTTTGCTTGAATACAGGCAATTGTTTTACACTGACTGGCCACTATTTGCTGTGTGAGAATGGCTCTTCATTTATTAGCTTTGAAACTCTTCCTTGTTGGTCAATATCTCATTAAACATATCACTCTGTGCGGAAGATGAACCAAATAAGAAAATGGTTAGTACCTTGATGCAGTAATTGGAATTCCCTTGTGAATGTTTGTGCACCTTTAATTTTTCCTGTACCGCCTTATTGATTTTTCTGGGTCAAAATTAGAGAACACATCAATAATCTCAACAAAAAAACAGCCCTGCATACAGTAACAGTTTAAATTTTTTTTTCATTTAGTGAAATCTTCAAATGTTAGGGGGAAATGGCCACAATAAGAAAAATAGGTGCTCCTTTTGTAAATGCCATATCGTGAACTAGTTACCTTATCAAGGTATAATATTTAACAATTTAGGCTGCAACATTTGAGGCTCCAAAGTTCAGGGAGGAAGACTATCAAAAGTACCTAAAAGATTTGGTAACACAAATCCTATAAGGGTATATCAAAAAGTTATGCACAGAAATCTTATTGAGAGTCCTCCAGCAGAGTGTCGATGAGTGTGTGTGGAGGAGAAGGACCTTGAAGAAGCCAGTGGACAGAAGGGGCCTTCCAATCCTCACTGAAAATACTGGGGGGGAGGATGGTGCAAAATTGGAGACTACTAAGCATCCCTACCAGGAAACAACTGCAGATTAAAAGAAAAAGATACTAGAAATCTGTGAACAGAAATTGTTTGGGAATGAACAGAGACTTCATGGATTATTATAGCTCATCAGCTGAACCTGTAACTTCTAGAAATATTGAGGAATGAAATAAGTCTCAACACTGCCTAAAATTCAACAGAAGGCGGTTCCACTGTCTTCACCACAGCTTTACTTCAGAGCTTCTCAGAATTGTGACAGGAGAAGTATTTTTCAAAATTGGCATCTTTACTAGAACTCAGCTGAGCACATGGTTTGCAGCTGTGACTGGCACATCTGCACAATAACCATCCGTATTCTGGTCCAGGAATATGACAACCATGAAAACAATGCGTCTCAAGTTTCTATTTCAGCTTTGAATCTGAGGACCCAAAATGAAAAATCTGGGGACAGAGTAAAGGTTGAAAGTCCCGTGTAGAATGTCACATCCCAAGAAATTTGACAAAACTAACAGCATCTGAAAAAGGGACACGATGCCAATTGCATCTCAAATCTTAAACAAATTTGCAACTTTTAAGCACTTTAAGAACAACAAAAAAATGCCTATATCGTATATGGGAGAGAAAGAAAAGCTTATTCATCCTTGCAGGACTCTAAGGAAGAAATCTGATAAAACAGAAGGTGAGCCTTTTGGTGAATCATCTTACTTTTCTTCTCAGTTTATGGCATGAAACCATCACTGCTACAAAGGCAATTCATGCTCCTGGCAGCTTTTGCTTTGAAGGTCAGACACTCTCTAACTCAAATGGCCTGCTCTTCAAAAGGTGAAGATCATAGCTCTTATATACTTATGTCTTCTGCCAAACTATTTCACATATACAGTTGGCAAAGCAAGTCTGTTCCAGTTCCAGCTAGAAACTCCAGGCCAAAAGTCATGCTAAGTTGATAATATGCTATATTCAGAATACTGAAAAGTGGCATGAAAGTGGAAAAAAACCTTCAGCATCTCAGGATATGGCAATGATCCAGCATGACACACAGCCTCAAATAATTTAGGGAAATGATCAAATTGGTTTCAGCACCACTTATTTATAAATAGGTCCTTGTTTTTCTTTCTAATATATCAATCTGTCAATTACTGTCATTCTCAAAACAATTTGTTTCAATTGTAATTTAGCCAATTAAAACCAGGCAGATGCTAAAACACAAGTCATGCAATTAAAGGTAAGAATTTTTATAGTTTTTATCCTATAAGTTTCTGTTATGGTCCCTAAATAGACAATACTCATTTAATTTGATCCTTGGAGACAAAATTCTCTCTCTCAACAATATAAAGCAAACTCTAAACAATATTCTTAATATTTTTGCTTTGCTTTAAATAAAAAGTGAGGGTTATCTTAAAGCAATAGTAGCTGAAATTCAAACATAAAACTAGTGATAGAAAAAGGTTATACAAGTTGGGAAGGAGGCAGGATTAGAGGGTTTTTTATGGCTTCACCTAAACTTATGAATAATTTTCCTTTATATCTGATTTCTTTTTAAAGAAAAATCTTTAGAATGAAAGCCACCAAACTACCTCCTATTGCAAGAATCATTACAAAAAATCACAGTAGTTATGATCCCATAGCACCTGTACTAACTGCTTTCATAACACACACATTTTACAGTGCACACACATCAGATTAGATGATCAGAGTGGTCCCTGCAGGCTTTCAGATCTATTCCTCTAGGAATTCAAAACGTTCTTTGATATCTTCACTGTTCCCTCCTATTCATTTGGACATGAAAAACTTCCTTAACATCTCCTTGCCTGAGTAAAGGACACCTGTGTGCCACCATATCCCCAAAAGCTATATTCCCCATACATACACTGCCTAGCCCCAGATGTACAAATTCCTCCACAACCCATGCCAAAGAAGTTGGTTCTATTTCCAATTTAATTTTGTCACCAACCTAGAACCTATGCAACACTTAATTAAACACTGGGGTCTCTCAGGCTACGGACAGATGTTAAATTAAAGGCATGATGGGATCTGATATGAGATCCCAACAATTGCACTTCCTGCCATGCTGCGTGTGCATGGCAAGAGGAGAGATTGTGGGATTACACATGAGATCCCATCATGCCATAACGATGGTAAAAGAGAAGACCAGGATCATGACCCCAGACTCCCCTTGCATTAGCAACTCCATGTGCTTCCCCAACTAGGAGTCCCCAGTCAGCTGACCAGTGCTCCCAGCCTCTGTAACACACAGGAGTCTTGAAGACTGTGAGCACTGGCCACATGTTCATTAAAGGCCTGTGTATTTTGTGTAATAACGTTGTGGCTTATTCCTCATTTTATCATGCCATTAAGGATAGGGACAGACATTACACATAAATCAGTTTAAGTGATCAGAAACTGGTTTAAACCTGTAACAGTCAGATGTTCAGTGCACATAAACCAGTTTGAAAATGGCTGAAACTGGTTTGAGATAAACCTGGTTGAATGCAATATCAGACTTAACTGACTTGGGTCAAACCAGTTCATGCAACGTCTGTCCCAGATCCCTTGCTGGTTTAAGATAAACCAGATTCCCCCAGCGTCCCCCAGCATGCTCTCTGGGCTGAGCAGGGCTCTCTGCTCCATAGTAGGGTTGGCCCCTCCCCTCTGCTCCCTGGCTGCAGCTCTTGCACAGACTGCAGGCTATTTTAACACTCACCACTCCCTGTTAAGCAGGAATTCCCCCCTCCCCTCTGCCTTGATGAGAGATGTCTGTGTATTAGCTAGAAGACCACATGCTGGCTATGGTCCTGCTGAGTCAACCATAGCCAGCATGTGAGCAATCACAAGGACTGGGTAGGGAGGGGGAACAGATATAATTTCAATTACCATTAAAATGTGGCTACTTCCATGGTAAATAGCAGGTTATTTTTAAAACAATATGTCTCAGTTTCCCAGTGCAGGATACTGCAATATTTATATATAAACTACTTACAAACAGTGCTTCACAGGAGTATAAATGAAGAATATCAGTGTCTGAGTAGATAGCACCATTTTCTGCAGTTTTTTATAAACTGTCCAGAAAGGTACTAACCAACTGAACAAATATAAATCATCGTCATAATTAAAGGACACCAATTACCAAACTATTAAAGTACCTCAAACTTCTTAATGCATTTTTTCCCTCACAAAAGCCGTCTGTGAAAGAGCTATGTTATACTACCCCACCTTCTCTATTAGAGTTGGGGAACTGAGGCTTACAGATGCTATATTACTTACTTAAGGATATAACTTGAGTAAGAAGGGACTTACTCAGGCAGGGTCCTTGGCTAGGCCCTTATCCAACCCTTCTACTTATATGAAAAAACATGCATTTATTTTAGAGCTGTCTCTATAACATGAAGCTGAGATACAGCTTTGAAACTCCAGAGGTACAGGAACATTCATAACTGTGATTTTCACTGCACTCTATAAACACATGGCTACACCTTCTGAATCAGGGAAGTGGGGAGATGCTGCAGATTTAGATTCTTGTCACCTTGAACAAACTGAGAGGCAGTTATTTTCTATTTTTCCCTATCTTAAAAGTAGCTTGGGAGGTTTGTAAGATGAGACCACTGACTTTAATTTACTATATCTCCTTTCTTATTTATTCTTGAATGAAGAGTTATAGCCCAGGGCACATATTGCTAATAAAGTCTGCTTGTTCTGTTCCTAAAGATGCTCAGTGTTAAACGGTTTCCTAATTAAATCAGAGTTTTCAACTGACCAAACTTATGTCTATAAAGCGTAGACACTATATGAAGAGGAATTCTCACAAACACCAATTCACTTGGGAAGTTCTTCCTGATGAAGATCAAGTCACAGCATACACAGCTTGCAACCAAACAAGGAATTCTACAGACTCATTCACTGATGCACATGTTTAAAAGGTTATGTAATATTCTTCCACAACTGTTCTTTGCCATTAATAGAAGAGATATGCTGCCTGCACACATTTAAGTCCCTTCTAAAGACCCACATTTTTCATGCTCCATACATACCATGGGTCAACTCTCTGTAAGTCACTTAATGTTCCTTGTGACAAAGTGTAAAGGTGCTCCAGTATGGAATTATCGGAGTCCTGTCTAGTGCATGGCTGACCTGGGTGTGGCTATAAAAGGAAAAGGGAAAATGGTGGGAAACACAGAAGAAGGGCCTCCTTTTCTTTTGTCCCAGCAGGCTAGAGCAGGAAGGGCTTGATTCAAGTTATTTTGAGACAGGGGCATGAATTGCTTGAGGTTTATGGAATTAAAAGCAGCTCTAAAAAAAAAGAGAGAGACTTGATATGGTGCTCTGGTGAGGTGCCAGAGGACTGGAAGAGGGCCAATGTGGTCCCCATCTTCAAAGAAGGGAGGAGGGAGGACCCAGGAAACTATAGGCCTGTTAGTCTTACCTCGGTCCTGGGGAAGCTCTTCGAGAAAATTATCCAGGAGCACATCTGCGAGAGACCAGCAGGGGAGTATATGCTTAGGGGCAACCAACATGGGTTCATCAGAGGCAGGTCCTGTCAGACCAACCTGGTGGCCTTCTATGCTCAGGTCACTAAATCCTTGGACAAGGCGTCGTGGTGGAAGTAGTCTTTCTGGACTTTAGAAAAGCCTTCAACACTGTTTCTCACCCCATTCTCATTAAAAAATTAGGTGACTG
>NW_005842001.1:521448-527847 GCF_000455745.1 Alligator sinensis
CTACACGGTCAGATGGGTCACCAATTGGCTGGAGGGCTGTACCAAGAACATGGTGGTGGATGGGTCTTTTTTGACCTAGAGGGATGTGGGCAGTGGGGTTCTGCAGGGCTCGGTCCTCGGGCACGCGCTGTTCAACATCTTCATCAGTGACTTGGACGAGGGGGTGAATAACACCTTGTCCAAATTCGGGGATGACACTAAGATGTGGGGAGAAGTGGGCACGCTAGAGGGAAGGGACAAGCTGCAATCAGATCTGGACAGGTTACAGGGGTGGGCGAATGAGAATAGGATGGCTGTCAACACTGACAAGTGCAAGGTACTGCACCTGGGGAGGAAGAACCAGCAGCATACCTACAGGCTGGGGAACTCCCCTCTCACCAGCACAGAGGCAGAAAAGGATCTTGGACTCGTTACTGACTCAAAGATGAACATGGGCCGCCAATGTGGGGATGCAGTCAGAAAGGCTAACCGCACCATGTCATGCATCCACAGATGCATCACGAGCAGATCCAAGGAGGTGATCCTCCCCCTCTATGTGACCTTGGTCAGGCCGCAGTCGGAGTACTGCGTCCAGTTCTGGGCGCCGGACTTCAGGAAGGATGTGGAAAACATCGAGAGGGTCCAGAGGAGGGCCACTCGCATGATCAGGGGGTAGCAGGGCAGGCCGTATGAAGAGAGGCTAAGGGACCTGAACCTGTTCAGCCTCCACAAGAGAAGGCTGAGGGGGGATCTAGTGGCCATTTACAAACTAGTCGGGGGGACCTGTGGGGAATGGGAGAGTCCCTGTTCCCCTGAGCGCTACCGGGAGTAACACGGAACAACGGCCATAAACTGACAGAGAGCAGATTCAGGCTGGATATTAGGAGGCACTACTTCACAGTCAGGGAGGCTAAGAGCTGGAACCAACCTCCAAGGGAAGTGGTCCTTGCTCCTACCTTGGGGGTCTTTAAGAAGAGGCTAGATAGACACCTTGTCAGGGTCGTCTGACCCCAGCATTCTTTCCTGCCATGGCAGGGGGTCGGTCTTGATGATCTGCTCAGGTCCCTTCCGACCCTACTGACTATGAAACTATGATATTTCCCCTCCCAGCTCCCCAAGCCCTCATCTGCATCACCATGTCTGTCTTTCTGCCCTTGACTGCGAGTTCCTAGAAGCAGGGCATGTCTTCCTTAGTGCTTCCCTGATAAGTTACAGGCACTTCCGTAAACAAACAGCTATTGATTTTAATAATGACTTTGCAGTCCTAACTTGGTGTATCTAGGGAGCTCTATGGAAAGCCTAAAGAATCAGACATGTATCTCTGCTTGCAAATAGCTTGATGGTACAAAAGACAAGAGTTCATCTGTAAATAATGAAGTGTTTTAAATTACTCAGCTAACCACTTAACCATTGTCCCTTATATGCATGTGTTACATCCAAGCCAAGTCAATCCGAAAGTGGACATTACTGTCGTAGCATATCAAGTTTCCCAAGACTTGACTGACAGCAAAATAAGAACACAGTGTTCAAAAGAGTTAAGCATTAGTTAGCCTCAGTAGCTGGCCTACGATTTAAAGGAAGGTCAGAGTCATACTTCTGCTAAGCTCAAGTACTAATCATTCAGGAAAAAAATTCTAGTAAATAAATTAACCATGCTAGCCTCTCTCACCTCTTCCCTCTAGCAAAAGCAAAACAGTCACAAGTATACCTCAGGGAGAACAGTATTATTCTAGCTCAGAGTCTCAGCAAGCCTGAAAAAACATGAGATTTAAGAGACAGCTGGGAAAGTAGTGACAGGCAAGATTAGCAGCAACAGCAACATTAAGGAAAAATACTACAGGACAGAGTCACTTGATATAAGTCAGTCTGCACATGGTGAGGTAACCAAATCTTTCTGTGAGTCGCTGGTTTAGGGATTTCAGATAACTAATGAACTCTTAACTTATACAGTGGCCTTCATAATTTCTATTCACCCATTCTTATATAGTTGTATATTTAGAGTAAACCTGTATTATATTAGTATTTTCTCCTGCTTAAAAACCTTGATTTTGGACATATCAAAAGCAAAAGGCCCAGTTTTGTTACCTTTCCTTATCTCTGAGAAGCAATCAATGGAAGTAAACTGGGCCACATTCTTAGCTGGTCAACATGATGCCGCTGAAGACAATTCTCAAATTGAAGTCAGCAGAGTGAAGTGCTGGCCCAAATGCATCTACTTGCAAAATAAGGTGCTCAAGTTCTTGCTAATGTCAGCCACTATGGCAAACGTTGGGCCATGCTAAAGTGTCTTCCTCTTATATACAACATAATGATGTGATAGTGATGGAAGGTATGAATCATCTGGACACTTGGAATCTGTTAGGAAATAACAGTTTCATCTACAAAGCATCAGTGGACTTTTGCAATAGTAGGAAAATTTGCATCAGAATAATAATACTACTGCAAGGTTAAACCCATTCATTTATGGAAAGAGAGACCAAAGTAGCTGGCTGTCACAGAAACTGCCTTTTGCACTTGCATTCCCACCATCAACTGTTTAAAACGAGCACATTTATTACTACACATTCTCTTGTTGCTAAACAGACACTTACTTAGCAGACTATAGCAAGTGCTTCACTTTCAGAGAAGGAAAAATATTAATCTTTAAAAACTTCCTAATTAACATTTTCTAGTTCAGTGTTGTTATTATTATAGGGTGAAGCAGGAGATTGCAGTTATTTTCATGAAGGTTAACCAGACAAATGGATTTGTGTAATAATCTGTGTACAAAATGCTTTTGTTCTAATGGCTAGAAAATTCCTTTCAACAAAAGAAAACATACCCTTTACTATATAGTCCTGCCATTAAAAATGTATCCTTCCTGCTCTTCAGGAAGGATGTGTTTTCTTTATTCCCCCTTCCTCCCCCTCCCCCCGCCATATGTTTTGAAAGGATTTACTTTACAAGACAAGAGGACTTTTCAACTTATCTTAAGTTTTCACTTCTTACATACCATCCTTCCTCCTATGACCCTATTAAAGGTATTTCATTTCTCAGAAATCACTGTAAACTAAAAAAAGAGATATGCTCAGAAAAAAATCAGGGCTCTAATAAAAAATAGGCAATATAAAACTAAGAGCTGATATTCCCTGATAAGATTTCATAATATCCGAAACAAATAGAAGAGACAACCCAAGGAACAGACATGAAAACATTTAGGAAAATACATTAGGGCAGGGTTTTTCAACTGGGGGTACTTGGGATGGACTCAGGGGGTACTCAGCAGCGGGCACTACCGCCGGCACTTCTGCCATCATTGTGCCACTAGCACTTCCACTGCCACACCACTGGCATGCTTGCCAGTTGGATGCAGGGGACACCCCTCTCCCCATCGCTGATTGGTTGCTGGGGGACCTCCCCGCTCATATGGCTGCAGGGGCACTCCTGCCTTCTCCACCAGCCGCCAGGGGTACACTGACCCAAAAAGGTCGAAAACCCCTGCATTACGGCATGTGGTTCTGGATACACCTCTATTGGCTCCTCACCACTCTTCAGGCTGCCATTGAAAACATAAGCTCTTCTGAACCACTCTGCACACTAAAACAGAAATACAGCAGTGAAGATGCCTCAGGGTCACCTGGCACTGCCAAGCTGTCAAGATCTCAAGGAATGTGCTGACAGGTGACCTCAGTCTTCCCTGCCCCCATTCTGACCTTGGAGCTTGCAGAGTGGGAATAGGAGGCCGAGGCGACCACCTCAAGAGCACAGTAGAACCTATGTGATCATACACTGATCACTTTTCCCAACTGGGTTCTGGCTTCTCATCTGAGAACAGTTTAGCATTTTTTACCTTAAAAAATGGGTGAATATGCTTTAAGGGCACTTGAGAAGAGGTACAAACACCTTAAAAGCTGCACGCACTTTTTATTAATTCTTCCCAATTAACCTACTGCTGAAAACCCTTGTGGGTGCAAAAATAATTAAAGCAGCTGACACTAAACCTAAATTGTTGCCAGTAATTATCGAATTCCAGTATTCATAAGAAACTCATAAGAAACTCTTCATAAGAAGAGACTCATAAGAAACTCTTCAATTCATTAGATACTCTTCATCTTTAGACATGAATTCATGCACAAAATCATTTCTGGAACAAGTCAGCCCTCAGCACAGCATGCAAACACCCACAAGATTTGAGATGTTTCAGATCTGCATTCCACAGTTATAAATCCCAAGATCTGGAGTGTTTAATTTTAGAATGCATTAAAGAAATATGGGGGCACATCCACCTATGCTTATTTCTACTAGTCAAGATTCTTGCCAATAAACTTGCACTCAAGATCTGAAATTGGTTTGGGACTAATTCATGTGGGATTGGTTAATTCTAGATTAATTTTTATTCAGACCAGTTACAGCTAGCAAGGAATTTGGCCCTCAGATACTACAATACTACAGTACAATACCAGTGGGGAGAGTGAGAATTCTTAAGACATGATTGAGGATGGGCACTGTAGAGGATGAGAAGAAAGTCCAAACCCACTTCACCACCACTGACACAATGACTACACCCCACAACAGAACCATCAGCCTTCCTGGATCTTACAGCTGCACCTCCAGAAATGTAATATTTCTCATCCACTGAACCAAATGCCTTGATTGAAAATATGTAGAAGAGACCAAACAACAACTGCACATCAGAATGAACGCACGCCGGAAATCTATCAAAGACAAGAGCAGCCAGTTACCTGTGGGGGCACATTTCTCACAAGGAAACCTCTCTCTGTTCAATCTCTCAGTTGTAATCCTCAAAGGGAACTTACAAAACACTTTTCATAGATGAGTCCATGAACTTCACTTCATCAACCTCCTGGATACAAAAAATCATGGACTAAATATAGACATTGGATTTATGACACATTATAACCTGCCTGACATCTGACTCCCCAGGTACCTCTCCACTGTTTACCTACTACATTCATCCCCCTTCCCTCCCCTCCCCCCCACTCCTCCACCCAGCCGGTCTCTCACCCACTGACTCCTCAATTTACATCTTCACTGACTGCCTGTCTTGCATGCATACCAGCCCAGCCTCTGGCGTCTTTACTATTCATTCCATCCAGGAAGAGCACATACCAACTGCAGCGGCTTCCTCAGCCTAGCAAAGGGTTTTTAAACCTGAAAGCTTGCTAAGAATTTTTTTTTCCCTACTATTTAAATTGGTCTAATAAAAGATATCAGATTCACCCAAAAAACCTTGTCTGCCTATGTCCTTAGACCAACATGGCTACAACCTACACCCCTGGAAACCCACTTCAGGCATACTTTTGGCACATCTAATAAATTACCACACAATAGCTCATTGCTACTGTGCAGTAGTGTTAGTATCTCATTGCTACTGTGCAGTAGTGTTAGTATCTCATTGCTACTGTGTAGTAGCATCTGAAAAAAAACATGTGGCGATGGTACTGCACAGTAATGCCAGGTACTGCACAGTAATATCAGGTGCACATACTAAATGACTGTGCAGTAACAACTGGAAATCCGGTGCTCGTGTACACATGGCCAGTAGGCTGTAACAGGGTGCACATTTTATGCTTGATTAAACTGAGTAGGGCCTGACTGCCTCCAGTCTTGTCTATATTAAAGATAAATGCACTGACTAATTTGAAAAACCTATTCAAAAGGACATTTGTTCTAAATAATCCAAACTCTGGGAATGTTTGGATGCAAATCTGAATTTTTCAGATCTTCAAGTCTATAGTAAACCCCAACTATCCTAAGCCCATGCTTTAAGTATTTCAACATATACTCGTTCCATTAAATCATGACAACAGTAGGTTTTTTCCCCATTTGGTCCGAGCAAAACACTTTTCTCTGGTCAAGGCAATAATTTTTCCATTCCCTGATAAACATGCAGTAGCTAGATGCCAAACAAACAGTCAGTTACCATATTTACCCAAATCCAAGGCAACTTCAAATTTAAGGATGAACCCCCAACAATTAGATTTTACACGTGGAAAATTTTCGTTATAATTTTCCCATGTACAGAATCTAATTATTAGGGGGCTGTACTTAAACCTATCCCTCCTCTGCCCCCAAGTACTACAGCTGTGAAAACAGTGGTGGGGGGGGGGGGGGGGGATAGACAGCAGGGAGACATATGGCCTGACCAGTTCCCCTTGTTCCCTGCCACCTGTCTTTCCCATCACTTGCCCTCCACTGGCATGCACTCCCATGATGCCTGTGTGCCCTGCTACCTGTCCCTCCTGCCACTTGCCCCACTTCTGCCTGCCTCTCCCATGATGCCTGCCCCCCCCTACCACTTGACTCTCTTGCTACTTCCTCCAACCCCAACTGTCCCTGCTCATAGATTCATAGATGCTAGGGTTGAAAAGGACCTCAACAAATCACTGAGTCCAACCCCCTGCCATGGGCAGGAAAGAC
>NW_005842001.1:527878-529885 GCF_000455745.1 Alligator sinensis
ACCCCAGCCAGATGCCTATCCAGCCTTCTCTTAAAGACTCCCAAGGTAGGGCAGAGCACCACCTCCCTCGGAAGCCCATTCCAAATTTTGGCCGCCCTTACCATGAAGAAGTTTTTCCTGATATCTAGCCTAAATCTCCTCTCTGTCAGTTTGTGACCATTCTTCCTTGTTCCTCAGTCAAGGAGCAGCATTTGTGGCAGTGGCAGCTCCAGCCCTGGCCCAGAGCTAGGGCTAAAGCTGTTGCCAGCACTGTGAGTCACAGCAAGGCCAGCACAACTGAGAGTCAGTGGTGGTGACAGGCAGAAGCAGCACAGGGGGTATAGAGGTGACAAGGGCCGCTCTGACCACTAGCTTGATCCACACCCCATACTCAAATTCAAGATTTGGGGGGGGTTGCCCCATGTTACATGTGGGGGGAAAAACCCATCTTGGATTCAAGTAAATACAGCTGTAGTGTATGTTATCCAATAGCTAGACTCACAGGATATGTACGCCAATAGAATACATAAGCCTCATACAAGTATCCTTCTAGTCCATAAGCGGTGGTTCTCCTAGATAACCAAAACACTGTTTCACCAGAAACCTACAAAATAGCGTTCTGTTTTTGGCAAACACTGATAGATGATGTTTGTGTTTCATCTGCTTCTTTCTTGGTACATAAATAATGTCACTATATCATAGAGCAAAGGTTTCTTAGTTAATGTTTATCACCTGTAGTATCCAGATAGGTACATTTAGAGTGCCCGTTTTAGCTATGGTGAAGTAACTGCCAGTATCATGTAGACTCACATGATCGCTATGTTGCCACAGCACAGCGTACAGCGGTTTACTGTATCACTACCACAACACAGGGTGACATGTAGATGTACCCTTAGAGTACTTGAGCAAAAACATCAGATAGTCATATATACTGTAAATAGTCTTTTCAAAATAATTCAGTGATACTATTATGGGTTAGGGAGAAAAAAATATGGAGAACTAAATAGGTATATGCCGTTCAAGTATAACAGTATTATGGTGGGCCAAAAATATTGTGCTTAATAATGTGGTGGTAAACCTTTAAATAGTTCAGTTTCCATCCTATAAACCAGAGGTGGGCAATTATATCAGGTGGAGGGCTGCTTACTGAGTTTTGGCAAGCCATCGAGGGCCACTTGACAGGCAGCCAGGGGCAGATATATATATTAATTTTCTACATTTTTTAGGGGCCCCGCAGGCCAAAAGTATGGCCTGGTGGGCCGCATCCGGCCCACGGGCCACATTTTGCCCACCCCTGCAGTATAAAAGATTGTGAATCTACTTATCTCTACAGATGAAAGTGCTCCTACCAAAGCCAATGATACTACTCACATTTGTGTCTGCCTAACTTTGCAGGATTGGGTCCTTACAGTGCAATGACATGATTTTCATAACACAGGTTACTTCAAATGTTTTGCAATATGGTTATATAAAATAAGAGGCAAGGGGTTTTCCTTCTGGAACTTCTCAGAAGAAGCTTGGAAGTGTTTAAGAGGCTAGGGCAGAGGCACTATTTCAAGAGCAATGGGGTCTGAAAGCTAAAATTTAAAATTTTTAAAATTTTAGGGCTTACTTCATGTTCATTGCTTATCATTCAATATAGTCAAAGTAAGTGTGCCTAACCAGCATGCTAGAAAGCAAAATCAGCCTCTCTCAGCCCAGCAGGGGAGCATCTCTGTAACATGGTCATTCTCAACCATTCCAGAGATAGAGCTGTTGTTTGTTAGGGGGGGGGGGGGTCCCGGGGGGGGGGGGGGGGGGGTGGTGGATCTTCAGGGTGTGGCACATCACCACTGTCACACAGGTAGTAGTCTGGGCTACTGCTGTGCTGATAGAGATGCACGGTGCAAAGAGTTCCCGCTATTCGGATGCAAATTTGTGCCCCGTTATTGGCTAGTGCTAAATTATTCACACGTGGCGGCTAGTAATTGGCTCGCTGGCCGTTTAAAATTCCGCGCGACTTCCGCTCAAGTCGAAGAGCTTTGAGCA
>NW_005842001.1:532399-533032 GCF_000455745.1 Alligator sinensis
GACTGCTGGACGAAGAAGGTCCCAAGCAGATGTTCTCCAATCAGACGATGATCAACAGTTGTTGTTATATGTTTAAAGTTATTATGTTTTATAATTTATTAAGAAGACCGGTCTATTAAGTTATGTTATATATAATGGTTGTTAAAGCTTGCCAGATCAGTGCATCCCGAAGCAAGAAAGCCAAAAGATTTGCTCATGTGTCCGAAATTCCAATTGTGCTGTCGGCAAGGGGGCATGTCACGACCCAGTGATTTTTGTGCCTCGGCACTATGGAATTTCCTGGCCACATGAGAGCTCCTTTGCACGGCAGAGTGTTCTGCTGCAATTAAGAGCCTGCGTGCAGGAGAGTTCCCGCCAATTTGCAGTTTCCTTTGCAGGACGCATTTCTTCTTTGCAGCACAGAGATGCACGGTGCAAAGAGTTCCCGCTATTCGGATGCAAATTTGTGCCCCGTTATTGGCCAGTGCTAAATTATTCACACGTGGCGGCTAGTAATTGGCTCGCTGGCCGTTTAAAATTCCGCGCGACTTCCGCCCAAGTCAAAGAGCTTTGAGCACGCTGCAGAGTGTCTCTGAAGTTATCTGACTTGCGGCTGCCGATCGATAGACTGATCACCTATCGATCTTTCTTCCC
>NW_005842001.1:533169-541717 GCF_000455745.1 Alligator sinensis
CAGCTGGAGCAACTCGTGTGGTTGTTCTGACGACCGGACCACCTGCGTCGTGATTGCAAGCGGCGTGAGTAAAGTTTTTTACAACCAATAAGTTGTGTCAGCCTCTCCATTCACCAGCCCGCCCTGACGTACGAGCGTAACTCGAGTCGGCCCTGGCCGTCCGAGACAGGAAGGAGAGGAGAGAGAGTGTCTAATGAACCCTGAGAAGAGAAGCAGAATCTCCCATGCATTCAAAAGATAAAAGCGCAGCTGCAGGAATTAACTTGTCCTAAAAGTCCCAATTAGGGATGGAAAGATTCTAACTACATGATCACATCTTACCAGACACCTGAAGCATGAAACACATGTGGACAGTACCTCCATTGGCTGGACAAGGTATTCTGGAGTGGACTACTAATGAATGAGCACCATCAGGTACACAATAAATGGGCTAAAGGTATAACACTTGATAGGAACAAAGAGAGAGGGTGTTCATCACTCAGCAACTTCCTCCAGGCAAGACCACGGCAAACTGAAGCAAGAGACCTGCAGAAGAGGATCATGTGCTGGCCAGACGTCTGTCTTCCTGTATGCATCCCTAGGGCACAGTGTATGCTGAGAGCCTTTACTTGTTTGATAATTGTCATGTGCTGCTACTATGTGTAACACCCACACACACACTTGGGATAGATAGTGGAGGGGTGGGGGGGTTGTGTATGGTTTTG
The DNA here is from genome assembly GCF_000455745.1 of Alligator sinensis. Classification (NCBI taxonomy): domain Eukaryota; kingdom Metazoa; phylum Chordata; order Crocodylia; family Alligatoridae; genus Alligator; species Alligator sinensis. Next base: position 533,874 of record NW_005842001.1, read on the forward strand.
ATGTGGGCAAGATGGCCCCTGTGTTTTGGCCATGTGCTCAGCACATGGCAAGCTGGGACCTGTATCTGAGGAGACTATGTAAAACCCTCTGGCCTCATTGGCCTGAGGAAGCAGACGATTCTTCAGCCTGATTGGTTGGGAGAGAAATTGGAGTGTGGCACTCCCTGACTGGACAAGGCCAAGGTTTCATAGTGCTTAAGGTTGGAAGGGACCCAAACAGATCATCAGGTCTGACCCCCTGCCTCGGGCAGCAATGGGTGCCATGGTCATATCACCCCATCCCATCCCATCACCACTCCACCCCATCACCCCAGGTGATGTCATGAAAAGGGATACAAGGGGAGCTGGCTGGTTTCAGGGAGAAGCTGCTAGGGGCTTCCTAAGAGTCAGGTCTCCTCCAAGGGAAAAAGGAGGTGTAGCTCAGGTAGAGAGAAAGGGAGAATTGCCCCAGTGTCTGGAAACTCCTCTCTCCTCCTTTTCTTCTCCCCGCCCCGACCTCTTTTGAGAGTTTAAGGGGTTAATATCAGGGGGAAGAGTATTGGTTCTTGGTTCTGCTGGCCAGGAGTTAGGCCTGGCAGTTTAAACAGGGTTGAGACCTAGGAGTTTCTAACCCTGCCAGTTTTGAGCCAGTTGAGATTTGCAACTTTCTGCGCCCCATGGAGCTGTGACCCAAACTACCTGCAGCCCAGGCCTAGAAAGTAGCCCTGGTCTTTCCCCTTCATTTTTTTTATTGTCCTTTGCTCTAGTCAAGCTATGTGGTTGCACTAGCTGTAGCAATTAATGAACCTAGTTCCTTTTGGAATTTTTTCTGCAGTTTTGTTTCAGCAGGCCATATAAGCCAGCCCAGAAGTTATGGGGCGCACGCATGCTGTCTGGAGCCACAGTCACTCCCCACATGCACAGACAGTCTTTCCATGGGAGCAAAGACTGGCACGCTACCATTCCTCCAAGAGCAGCAAGGGGCCCCTTGCTCCACAGAAGGACCCACGCTCTCTAGCAGCTTTTCCTGGTGCAGCGCAACCTAAACATTGTATATTGTAGTTAGTAATATTTTAAATTGCATTTAGTGTTTCCCTTTGTTTTCTGTAATAAAACTGTTTTTTAGTGTTTGCACTGCTTGCAAGGAGGGGGTTTTTTGTTTATGCGGGACAACCTAATAATTTATTTAGCCCTTCCTAGATGGTCTGGATGGGGGTTTGAGCCAAGGTAAAATATATTTAGACCACCAAATTAAACCCAGCCCTTATTGCTGCCAACCAGTGCCAGGCAGAAGGGTTACATGTGTATCAATAAAGATCTCCAAGTTATTGACCAGATACATTGTGATTGGTCATTTTAGGGATATTGCACCCTGCCTACAATTGAGTGTCAGCTGCTGATTCTTAAAACCAGGCCAACAGGCTCTGAAATGAAAAAAGTGGAACATGAAAACTATCAAGCTAGCTTTACCATGCCATAACTGAATATGTCAGCATGACGCTAGTTGGGCAATGTCAGCTATGAATCCTCACTCCTTAAAGTCCCAAAAGCAGCATAAAGATCTTGGAGATATTATTCCAGCAGTCTATCATACAGGTATAGCTGCATTAGTTGGTACATTCAGTCCATTTATGCACAACTCAAACTTTGAAACCAGCACAAAGCCCACACCTGCAGCTTTACACAGCACCAAACCCATTTTTCTGCAAAATTCTGAGCTTTCAAAACTCATTAGATAACGTTCCAAAACAATTATATCCTTGACTTGTACATGGCATAGAGAGCAAACTTGTCTAAAACAGCACTGTAAACATAGCACCCTACCAATGATCTACAACAGAAGCTGCATAATAATGTGCCACAACCAGATGGCAGCAGCCTGGTCTGCTTTCTCAGGAATATTCAACATAACCAAAGGCCTTGGCTCCTTCACTTCCAAGACCTTCAGAAAAGGTAGGCAGTTCCTTAGTCTCCCTTTAGTGAGATAGTGTCTTATACTACCTCCAGTTAGAAAACATCTACTTCTGATGATACTATTGTCCAGTGCAACAGTATTTCAATATTGATTTTCCTGACAACCCTAAATAATGCTGTCGCATTAATAACCTCCAAGGCATTGATGGGATCAGGCTGAATACATCTTATTTAAGATAACACAATTATAATGATTACTGTTATCTAAGGGTCTCCAGGCCAGCAATGTTTTATTTAACCCAACAAATTATTGCACAAACAGTTCATGAGGAGGGTGGGGAGGTGGAAATCAAGTGTTCGGTGAAGGATGCAGCTACTGTTAACATCCTTAATAGAAATTAGAAAAAACTAATTCAACAAGAAGCTTGTGTAAAATGGGCACAGAGGCTATTAGATGTAGTCAACATTTACTGTACGTATAAGCATTTAAAAAAAAGTTTATCTATTTTGAAGGATTAGGTATTAGAGCTTCTATTTCACCACTGTCACAAAGCATGAATCCTAGAACCTCACCCAGAACAGAAGGACTATTAAAATAGGAACTACACATACTTAAGACTACCGACAGAACAAGGCCCCAATACTTCCATGAACTTCATGAAACAGGAGCAGGCCACGAATGGAATAAATATACTTTATATGGACATCTCCAAAATCACTAAAGGAGAAAAAAGCCAAAATGTAAATAAACTACAATTACTCCATCTCCAAAATCATTAAGGGGAGAAAAAGCCCAAATTTAAGTAAACTACAATTACTCCTTGATTTATGCCACTATATTTTTGCTTTGACATTTATAATCATCACACATAAAAGACGACAACATATAATACGGGTTTGACATTTGCAATCTTTATGAATAAAAAGAGGACAGCTTCAGTTTTATAAATGCTAGGAAAATAACAGCAGCCCACAACCCTATAAAAGGTGAGGCAAATTGTATAAGAGTGCTCAGATATAGGTCAGCTTTGAGCAGGCATGTCATTCCTACTGCAATTAACAGTGCTGGCAAAATACCACAGGTTTACATCACTCCAGTGTGTTACTAAGAATCTGCTAATATTGATGCATCAGCTGTAAGCTCGCATGTGGTTTTATTGACCACATCAGAGCAAGACAGGCAGGTGAGCAACTATATAATTAAAGACCTTAGAAGGTGAATATTAAAGGGGGCTGTAGTGAAACAACAAAGGTGATGCATGTTCTCTATTTTTTTAAAAAGTGCATTGTGCAAAGTAAAAGGAATATAAATACTTTATGAGACTTAAGTGTCAGCCTCTCATTAGTAATACATTAAAGTACAGAGCAGGTGGTAACCTTTACACGTTACAATGCATAGCTTGTGCCATCCTGCTGCAAAGAATCTTTAATAGACGCATTCAAGATATTAAAAATATTAGGCAAGAAGAAAGTGTGTTCCATTCCTCCCTGACTTTACATGTCAAGCTACTTCACTGACTTTAGAAAGTGTTGCATATGATGGAAAGCATAGAGGAATAAAGGATGATCCTTGATTTTTCTAAGTCAATGGGGGGGGGGAGGGGGTTTCACTCCCCTAAATGACTTCATCATTCACTAATTTGTTTGGACTGGGCTTTCAGAGAAGTTTTATCTATCCGCCTTCCCCACATTGCTGAGAAGCTTCTGAACATATAGATCCAGTTCCAGGAGGGAAAATAAATTTCAATATTTCAATAAAATTACACAGAAGCCCAAAGACAAGTCATAATTATAAACAGTAAGTAAAGCTGAAGAGTTTATAGTACAAGCTTTTTTTGTTCAGGTTTGTCATTAATCGCAAGGATAAGCTAATGTAGTATTGATGGAGCACTAATAGAAATCAAATTAAAAAGCGGGTATGTAAGTGTCTTTGATTAATTAAAGTTTTTACTGACAGTTGCTCCAGCATAAATTTTCTTTAATGCAACTGAATGCAGTCATTCATCAGTATGATAGTTCTTTCGTTCCTTCTAATATTTTATGCGGTATTTCAGTAAAATGAGTACATCGCCATTTATTGGAAGCCTTTGGAATGAGACCATAAAATACACTCATTCCTACAAAGTAGAAAGGGTATTTGTGACCCTGTGTCACTTCATTTAGGAGCACAGATTGGCCTTGGATTTACCTTATCTGGTTGCCATCTTCCAGTCCTAAGATGGCTCCAATTCATTTGTAACATGGGAAAAACAGTTTGCAAAGTACTTTTGTGCCAGAGTTAGTCCCACAAGCAGAACCAGTGTAAGAAGTGGGTTTCAGAACTATGCGGTACACATTCAGGGTACACACAGAAAACATCCACTGACTAACTGTGAAGTCAAACCAAACTTTATGACAATTTTCCTATTTTAATGTATTTATTAGATTGCTATGCTTCCCTCCCCTGAAAAAGCTCAAAACAACTTGCAATATAAAACAAGGTAAGTTATAAAAATAAATAAAATATGAACATAGAATAGCATACAATAAACTCTCCGAGCAGTGCCCCATAATTTAACATCTCCTGCTAAATGCCAGCCCAAATAAAAAGGTCTTATATCAGTTCTGGAGGATGTCTAGGCTGAGTCTCTAAGGGGCCTCAAGGGAGTTCCAGAGCTGTGTTTTAACATCTCCATAAACTGCATCTCACTGGCAAAACTCCTCTTTCTTTTTACACAGACCTACATCTGTGTCAGAGTACTGGATTACCAGATATTGGTGACTAGGGCAGTCTTCTGCCCTAAGGAGGCTCAACGGCAATGCAGTCATGAAGGCCAACTACATTTAGCAAAGTCAGTGGCCATATTCAAAAAATGAAATTCTTCTGGATCAAATCAGAATTTCATTGTTGCAAAAAGATTCACTGGGCTGTCCAAACTGGTATTAAGATTCACTTAAAAATCTGGGTCTAGATCTGACATCTGAGTCACAGAAAGTATGCTCAAGCATTTAGCTTGAGAAGATTGATTTTATAATTTGTCATGGCATAGCTACAGTCTCTGGTGGTCTGAGCCTGGGGTTCATCTATTTAATTATATTGAGGGACTTGACTTAATATTCTGTTTTAGGAAAAAAAGAGCATTCCCTTCAACCTCCCTCAAAGCAGAAGTACACTTTGATTCAGACTACATGCCCACACAAGGGGATGAGGGGAAGTAAGAGTACCTTATTAAGTGGGTGCCAAATTTCTTGGTGTAGTACCAAAGTAAACAGGATTAAGCAATGATCACGCAGAGCCTTAGTTTCCTTTACCCTAATCCTTGCTATCTGGCTAGAGTAACTCATTATGACCTAGGAGCACAAAGAAACAGTCAAAGGGGTTTGGTTAATACTGGGTGTATATGCTCTGCTCAGGGCTGCAACAAAAATAAAGCTGGCCCTTAAAAAAAAGGGTTTGGACAATGGACTTAGGTTGGAGACATTCTTACATGCTATAGCTTTCAATCTTTTCCCAGATAACAGAATTTTCCAGCCATTTACTGGTCTTAGCGACAAGCCTAAATGCGACATAATTATTCTTTTTTAACAATTTATGCACCACTAATGCCACAACATCAGGAAGTGAAGAAAAGGTAGTGATCGAGGCTGGTACAATTAAGTTTGTTTAAACAGAGGTAGCATCTTTAACAGTTTTATCATCAGCATCAAATAATCTCGAAAAAAATGCTCATTTCTTACTAGTCTGACTGCTTTTACAGTGTTGTATAAGAACAACTTCCATTCAGGCAAATCATGTAACATTAGATAAATTATTCTAGATATTGCAAAGGACAATAAGGATTGAAAGACAAGGGATGAAGGCTTAATTTTTTCTTTCTTTGCTTACCCTTTATGGGAAAAAATGCAGGTTTTCTACTAAATAAAGACAGTAAACAACTGGCTTCTTCAAAAGGTTACACAGAAGTAGAATGGAGCATGGTCTCCTTTCTACAACTGCTACCACAAACCTAAGAAACCCCATTAGGGGAACTTAGAGCAAAAGAGACAACTGTGATGAACCTTCAGCAGATTATATAATTAGACTTTCTCTTCAAAGGGTCTTTCAGATCCATTTATCTCCATCTATTATAGACAGAGAGTTACTCAACATGGCAACTAAGGAAAATATGTCAGGGAAATTCAAGATTACAAAGGAGAACAAATTATCTTGCAGTGCTGACGAAAAAAAGAGAAATGAGTTTCCTGCCTGATTCACATGCCCTTTCAGTTACAAGGAGGGAAAGTCACACCAAGTCTCTGGGACTTTTATTGTATTCCTGGGCCAGAGCTCTCCAGGGCCAGAACTTAACTCTTTGCATGAAAGCCCTGTGGCCCCAGTAGATTGATGATCTTGTTAATTTTGAATAAACCAGTATGCCTGTTAACCATGGAAGAAGCAGACTTAAAACAAGGATTAAGAAGTAATGATAGCCCTTGGAACTCAGAAATGTTTCACAATAGTTTAAAATAGAATTTAAAAACTATTTGTACTGGCAGGTGAAATTCCAAATAATTCCTTGCAAAGGAGTTCTTCCCCACAGAGCCTGATAGACAACAAGTTTCATAATGTAAAATAAATTAAGTTCAGTGATTGAAGCAGGGAACTGGGAGCTGTGCAGTTCTATTCAGTGAACAATTTGTTTTCTTCCAAAAAATTGCCAAAATTGTATTACCCATACTGTGCTACATATTTATTACAACGTATGATCTCAAGACAGGTATACATAAAACAAAGTGAAACGATTTCTTTTAACGGACCATGTAATCATTTTTTCTCAATTATATATGGCATGATCTGTCCAAAAGAACAGAAGTAAATAGGCATTCTGCTTTCAGAAAGTGTCAGCCCAGTAAATTTGAAAGATGCACTCTTGGTATCATTGAAACAAGCAAAAAGTTTGCAAAAAAAATAACAACTAGATAATTTCTTGCCTCCCTCTCATGCCCGTGCTCCAACCAAAAAAACCAAAAGAAACAAAAAGCCTTTGAAAGACAGGATTTAAAAGAGAGATCACAGTGTATAAAACCCTTTTTCACCAAGGTACTTTATCCAATTTTATATCTTTTCTTTCTGTTAAAGCTATCCATTGTCCTAGATTTTCCAGGAAAGTCCCAAATTTTGGGGCTGTTCCAGGGTCCCCAAGGACTTTCTCAACATGACATTTACACCCAGTTTCTAAAAACTCGTCTCAGATTGGTTCTCAGCTGTGTCCTTGTTGCATCTGCAAACTGTGCCATCATATGGGCCCCAAAAACTGACTAGCTGCCATCAATTTCAGGGCTGCTAATAACGGGTCTGGGAAGACTTTGGGATGGCTGCCCAGATTCCGCTCTCTGGAAGTTGGTCACTTTACTCTCTCTATTAGTGAGTATTTAAACATTACCTCCAGTCCAGCACACACAAGCTGATTGAAATGCTTATGGATCTGGGTACACATTGGAGTCACACAACTGACTGCAGCGTAGTACAGAGATACCTAATGGGGCTGTGTGAAGCTTTGGGTGCTAATTCAATTTGGAGGAGATTCGGTGGCTGAATCTCCAAATCTGAATCAAATCAGGAGACCAATTAAAAGGTCTGAATTGATCTGAAGCTCTCCGAATCAATTTGGAAAAGATTCGGAGAGCTTCGGCAATTCAGGCAGTCCCCGCTGGCTGCAGGAGGGAGCTGGACCTGGACTCTATGCTGGAAAGCAGGGGGAGGAGAGACTGGAGGAGCGGGGAGGGGACCATGGGGGGACCCCTGCCAGGCCCCATCCCCTGCTTGCTCCCTCAGCCCCCTGAGCGCCCCCTGACCCTCACCCACTCTCCCAGCCCCACCCCCCATGGCTGCCCCACCAGGCCCCAGAGCTCCTGGCTCTTTAAAGAAAAGCCCCCACCCATCAGCTGCTGCCGGGGGGGGGGGGCGGGGGGACACACCGGCGGCCCACACC
>NW_005842001.1:541748-546668 GCF_000455745.1 Alligator sinensis
GGTGCTCTGCCACAAGCCCCCCGATCCCCGCCTGCTCTCCCAGCCGCCCCTCCCCTCCATGGCTGCCCTGCCTGCCCCAGCTCCCGGCCTTTAAAAATAAAAGAAAATAAACCCTAATTCACTGGCTGCTGCTTTGGCCTTCAGGCTTCTGGGGGCTCGTGATAGAGCCCACCACGCAGTGTGGGGCAGTGGGCATCACCCCCCCAACCCGACAGCAGCTGCTGAGTCAGGGCTCTTTTTTTCAAAGAGCTGGAAACTGGGAGAGCAAGCAGGGTAGCCATTGAGAGCGGCAGGGGGATGGGGCCAATTTAGAGATTTGGCTGCTGCTGAATCTCAGTCAGATTTGGTCGAATTGATTCGGGACAGTGATTCGAATCACGGAATCGAATCACTGTTCCCCAAATTGGCCAAATCCAAATCCAAAGCGAATACTAGCTGCTTTGCACAGGCCTAATACCTCATACAGCTTTAAATATGCTACCTTAGGTACCAGAGGCAGTTATGGCTTAGCATTCAGGAATGGATACCTCCCTCCTCTCACTGGGGCCCCACTGAATTTCAAAGTGTCTAAATCACTTTTAAAAATAAGACTCAAGTTCCTATATCTGGTAGATGTTAATATGCTGAGGCACTGCATAAATACCTTTAAAAATCTGGGCCTTTAAAAATCTGGGTGGGTGGGAAAAATATATATATTAATGGCCGCACAAGGAAAAGCAAGTAGTCATTTGCACAAACGTATACACAATACATGTACAATATGCATATTCACATACACACACATACACAAACAATTTCTCAGCACTTTAAAGTCCTTTCTTCACATTTTCCTTCTTGCTAATTAAGTCAAATTTTGGAATAGTTCTTTGGAAAAAAAGAACTTTCCAGCAAATTAAAACTATCTGATCTCTCAACACAGCTTAGTTAATATAATCTACTACACAATGAGGAAACCTACCGCATACAGATATTATCAATTAATGCTTGATTTCAACAATCAGCATTCATGTAATTAAGAGAATGTATCCTATTGCCTCTAATTTCAAGCTCTTCATGAGCACCCATTACATGTGAACTCAGGATTTAAATGTTACACAGAGGGCAAACTTCTGTTTGTCTTATTTTGTTCAATAAGGTCAGGAGAAAAGAATGGTGCTGACCCTATAGTGGATCCTAGAGCTTTTAGTATAAGGCAGAATTCCTGAAGGTGGCCAGGTATGGTGCACACTTTAGTGCTTTTGAAAAAGAAATAGTACATTCTCCCAGCTGTACATGCTGAACACGTAGTTACCTTGGGGCTTGATTATGACCAGTATCAGTCTCAGGGCTTTGATGTACCAGCTGGAGAGGTAGATGACCTGCAACATCAGCAGTCTGAGTAATTCAGGTTGTATTTGTTTGCACTGAATGGGGAAGTAGCTTTCTTCTCTATCTAACCATCTGGCACATCAATTCATGACGGAACTTGATCATACCCACAAAAATAGAACTAACAATACACAGAAGAGTAAATCACTGTGAAAGGCATACCAAGTTTCAATATATACAAGGAAACGCTTAGATAAAGGAGCTCTTTTGGAGGATACATCTATTCATGTGATGATAGATACATTACTAGTATTACTAACCAGTGCCATTAAACCTCTTGGCCTATACCATATTAGCATATAGAGATTAAAGAACACTGATTACTGATTTAGTACAGACTATACAATTAAATTAATCACAGATTTCACCCTATTGATCTGACCTACGACCCATGGGCCAGATCCACCATATGGAGCCATTTGATCCAGACCATGAACATGGGGCTTCAGTGGTGGGAGCTCTCCCCATGCCATTGCAGGGGGAAGCAGTGTCTGTGGGAGCTGTCCTCATACAACTGCAGAGAGAAGAAGAGGTGGAACCAGGTTGCACCCGCCTGCTCTTGTATAGGCAACCTTCAAGTGCACACGGATTTTTTTTTTATCAGAGAAAACTAAGATTACTATATAGGTGGGAAGATGATATATATAGTAGTATATTAAGGTGGCAAGATTATATATACAGTGGTCTTTCATTTTAATCATGGAAAAATGTGGAGTTGCGGTTACTTTTTTAAAATGAAAATCGGAGATTTTTTTTATCAGAGAAAAACAGGATCCCTGATGATAATACACATCTATTCCATTACCTGGCATGCCAAAAGTCATCCTAAAGTAAACAGGAGAATGCTACAATGTTCTATGCTTTAGCATTTTTTACATTATGAATAATGTATTACCTTTAAGATTTTTTATAAATCACTTATTTTCACTGCTATCCAAGGAGCACCACTGTACTTATCCAGGGGGGAAGAGGGAGTTCATCTTTCAAATGCTCTCAGCTACAGAGATGACTGCCACTGGTGAAGCTGAGAAACTGCTCCAGTAGAGGAAAAGGTCAACGTAAAATAAATAGACCATCTATGCATCATGTGCAGCAATTAAATTTTGACAGAATAAGATTAGTTTAAGGATTCATGAAGGGAATTTGGTCTAGTGCCCCAGACTGTATGTGTATGTGTTTTACTGGTTTCTAAGAGTAGGAGTCACAGAACTTGACTGAAAATCTTGATGAGTGTAGCAGACTACTTAGCCTCAAGAACTCATTCAATTCTACCACAAGGAAAAAGATTTATCATCTTTTCTCTTTAATTTTACATTTCCTTGGACAGAGCAAAAACAGTAGAAAATTTCCATTTTCTGTATTGAGTCTAAATCACTGTAATATCAAGAAAATCCTGATACGCCACAAAAAAGCTCTTACAATGACCACTAGGATGTCATCTTCTTGATATGGTTATATGGAATACTGGTAGATGATGTGAAAGTATTAAAAAAATAAATAAATATGTAAACACTCCTTATTTAGAATAATGACACTGGACCTGATTCTGCATTCTGCTCACTTGGTTTTAGGTAGCATTGTGGACTAATAATTCCGTAACCAACTCCAAAATTTGTCCCCAAGTTTAGAACAATTTATTTCTTAAACAAAAAGAAAGAAATGGAGATTTTTGTGCAAATTAGAGTATTACAAGATGTTATCCAGAATGCAATAAAGGTTGGAGTTTTGTTTGTGTGGTTGTTGGGATATTTTTAACTAGATATGTTTTAGTAATTCCACTGGCTATTTGCAAAGGTACAGCTCTCAGAAAGTAATTTCTGCATGGCTTTAGGCCAGTTGGCAAACAACTATTGCAAGAAACTGAGGATATGATGTTATGAGAAAAACAGAATAAAACAAAAGGATGTTCAGAAAGATACAATTGAGTTACAGTCAGTCGCAAATGTAAAATTTAAAATTACCTTACAGAAATAATCTTGGATTTTTTTCATATAAAATATATTTTTATATCTTTTCTTTGAAAAAATTAAGTCAATTAAATCAAATAAAACAGCTCAACTAAATCATGCTGAAATATACAAAAGGTAATACAACTTAAGTAAACTCAAAATCAGAAAAAAATCAGACACTATAATATAGAAAACAGGAAGAGCCCTAGAGACAAATTATAAGCTATTACACAGATATAAATTTGGTATATACTCACAAAAATTGTTAATATTACTCCATATTTATATCTTTCTAACGGTAATCCAAATGTTGGCCCTTGTTTGTAAAGAAATCACATTACCATAAATAAATTATTCAGATATTGTACTTAAAGTTACTTTTGCACTTATTTCCTTTATTTAAGCAGGGAGAAAAAGAATGGTGACATTTCTAAAAGGGAATATATCAGGCCTATAGTACTACCTGAATGGCAGTGCTCTACAAAATATTCTACAGCTTCTTCCACATCTTGAAAAGTGAACCCATTTCTCCCTAGAGCTAACCTTGTATTAATCGGTATGGATGGACAGATGGATTTACAGTCCCAATTCAGGAATTCCTGATTGGGATTGTTTACATATTTAGAGAATAATAGATTTAAATCATTTTCTAAATCTTTCATTCCATTATATCCAACATTTTTACAAGATGACAAAAGTGTGTGACTGATATAAGTGAAAAATTATCTGCTACTAACTTTAAAAACAGGATGTCAAAGATCCAGTACCTCGGGCTATTGGAAGTTTGCAGCAGGACCAGGAAATATGGCCTGCCACAGAATTTGGGGTCACTGGTGCCAACACACATGGTTATCAGTGGCAGAGGCATAAGCAAGGGCTGCCTCTGGGCCTACCAGGCCATCTGTTGCTGTCCCTGGACCTCTACCGTTACCCATGGACCCACAGAATCAGCCCCAGAGGAACCCTGTGGTCCAGATCTGGTTCAGGGCTGAGGACAAGTTTGATGCTCCTGCTTTTAAAAAAATGGTTGTACGTTAAACACACAAAGGGACAGATATTGAAGTCTGAGAATGAGCCAGTTGGGTCTAGTGCCTTAATACTTGGAACGTCTTTCAGGATCTCCCCAATTTCTTCCTACTTAGTAGAAAAAGTAATAACTCACATTTACATTCAGTTATGTATGTTAAAAGGCAATCTCTAAAGAACCAAACTGGCATTATAAAATTGCCTTTCAGCATTTTTAGACAGGAGGTGGCAAACTGATTTTATATAGCCTAACATTTTTACATGACAAATCTAGTGACATTGACCTCAATGTTATATTCAAGTTAGAACAGAACAGCAAATATTAACCAGAACAGAACTCTGGCAATAATTTGCTTAACAAATTTTCCCACTTATTACTCAGTGAACTGGCTATAGGCAGAGTACAATTTTCTCAAATGTAGGAATTACTTGAAACTGCTTGATGAATACATTTCCACAAATAATTTTTGGTCTCTATTTTGAATACCGGGTGTTTATATTGGGCATCCTGAAAAAAATCAAGGCACAGCAGTTGGTTATGATTGGTACTATGATACGTTTCTGTTTCCTGATTGGA
>NW_005842001.1:546678-582918 GCF_000455745.1 Alligator sinensis
CTCCTGAGAATCAGGTTCCCTGTGAAAATACTTGTGTTGATGAACTAAAGTTTGCCCCCAGCAAAGTCTAAGGACAATCACTTTCCGGTTTCCTGTTCCAACAGATATAGCTAGTGGTTAACTCTTACTGAAGTAGTCACAGAAATCAGTCTAACAAAGCAAGACAAAGCTGAAGAAAATTCATGAAAAATGCATCACTAATTATATCAGTCTTAAGTTCAAAGATATGCATATAGAAATCAAACATAGATGGCTGCTGTCATAGTGATAAGCAGCTTAGGCTTGGTTCTGTAGCTTTGTTAAGAATAGCGAATGGTATCATATCAGTAATTTTAACTAAAACTTCCCTCAGTCTGTTATTCTTTAAAAAATATATGGCCCATCACATCCACAAAAACGGAAAGCAGTTTGTATGCGATTTCATCCAACAAAATTGTTCCGGTTTCTCAGAAGTTTTACTAAGTTAAAACCAGACTCATTTCATTGGGGAAAATATTCACAAAGTAAATATTTCACCCTGACCAATGATTCAGTACTGCCTAGTATAACTCCGCTTCAGAAGACTGTTCCTTTAAAGTATACTCCTTAAGAAACAAATCACTACTCACATCCAACACCCTTTTAAACAGGTCTACAAACAAATCTTTCTGATGCTGTTAAGATAGCTAGATTTATCATTCAAGTATCCCTCTGAAGTTGTTAGCTTTTAGTAACAGCTAGTTTTTAAAGCATTCTCCACTTTAAAACATCTCAAAATATGTGTTTTCTTATCTTCTTCCTGTATTCATAGGCTCTTTTTAGCTCGTGGCTTGCAAAGTATTTCTAAATGCAATCAGAATTATCAGGAAAATCACTGAGGATGCAAATACTTTAAATAAATATCTGCCTGCTTCTGGAATACGTGCTGAAAGGCAGGGCTATAGGAAGGGAAAAAATAGTTGCTGTTGCTGGCAATCCTTCACTTCAAGGATGATCTCTACCACGGCTCAGCCAAGGGTCTTGAGAGTCCAGTGCTCGAGCCACAGACCAACTGCAGAAGCTACAACTCTTTCTGCAGGGGAGAGTAAGCTGTAGACTGGGATTTCTCTCCTTTTCCTTGCTCTGCTCTCTCTTCTCTGTATCAAGAAGAAGATTCTTTACCTCAAAGCAAGTTGAGGTTACGGTGCCATTAGATTCGGTTAGCAGTCAGCTCCTCCTGACTCTTGATGTCAGCATCTGTTTTCTTATGGTGTGCTTTCAGTGCGTCCTTAGAGCATTAATTCTGGCCACCACCAGATCTTAGGCTGCAGCTAAACTGGGAGGAGAGCGCTCATTTTGGGAGTCAAAAGTCAGGCATCCACACACAATGTGCAGTCCAGCAAAGCCGGTGCTTTTCCCAATGTTACACCACTGCCTGCACTTATGCTCTGGTTGCTTCAGTTCAAAGAAACTGCCCAACAAGTTTAGCAGTCCAGTATTCTTACCAGAGGTGATAACTTTTCTAAGTTTATACTCCTTCTACTTTTCAGTTTTTCTAAGGGCTTCATTTTCTGAGGTACAACATGCCTTCAGTCTGTAGCACGATTAACATGATCATTCAGGCTTTAACACTACGGAGAGATACAGCATTGGCATCAACCTGGCCAGTATCTGCACGTGGAGCTCAACCTGGAGGGACCACTTCTAGAACAGAGATTGGTAATCTGACTTCTTGACTGTGATTATTGGTAAGTGGGACGCTTTTAACAATGACTTTAAAGATAAAGTAAGCTGCCATCACAGTAATAGCTTTCAGGCTCTAATTACCTGTATCTTGGATTTAAACTGCTTATCCAAAAGTGAATGGATCTGCATTTCCAGTACTATCAACCAGTGGTTCTCAACCTTTTTCCTACCAGGATCCACAGAATCATAGAAAGTTAGAGTTGGAAGGGACATCAGGAGGTCACATCTAGTCCAGCCCCTTGCTCAAAGCAGGACCAGCCTCAACTAGATCATCTCAGCCAAAGCTTTGTCTATCCAGATTTTGAAAACCCCCAAGGATGGAGCTTCCACAGCCTCTCTGGATAACCTGTTCCAGTGTTTTACTACCCTCCTAATGAGAAAATTCTAATATCTAATCTAAACTTCCCTTGTCGCAACTTGAGACCGTTGTTCTTTGTTCTGTCATCTTTCACCACTGAAAACATTCTAACTCCATTCTCTTTCTAACCCCCCTTCAGGTAGTTGAAGACTGCTATTAAGTCTCCTCTTCTCAAGACTAAATAAGCCCAGTTCCCCAGTCTTTCCTCGTAAGTCATGTTCCCCAGACCCCACACCATTTTTGTTACCCTCCGCTGGACTCTCTCCAATTTGTCCACATCCTTTCTGTAGTGGGGCACCCAAAACAGAACACAGTACTCCACATATGGACTCATCAGTGCAGAATAGAGGGGAATAATCAGTTCCCTTGCCTACTGGTAACACACCTACCAATGCAGTCCAGTATGACTAGCCTTCTTGGCAACAAGGGCAAGCTGCTGGCTCATATTCAGCTTATTGTCCACTGTAAGCCCAGGTCGTTTTCTGCAGAGCTGCTGGCCGGACAGTGGATTGTTCTGTCCTAAGTGCAGGACTTTATGCTTGTCCTTGTTGATCCTCATGAGATTTGTTTTGCCCCAATCCTCCAATTTGTCTAGGTCACTCTGAATCTTAGCCTTACCCTCTATCATATCTATTAGCTTTGTGTCATCTGCATCTCCAAACTTGCTGAGGGTGCACTCTATGCCATCTTCCAGGTTGCTGATGAAGGCATTGAACAAAACTGGCCCCAGGACTGATCCCTGGGGCACTCCGCTTGACATTGAGCTATTAATTACAACACTCTGAGCCTGATGCACGAACCAGTTTTCTATCCATCTTACAGTCCATTCATACAGTCAATATTTACTTAGCTTGCCGGCGAGACAGTTGTGGGACACTGTATCAAAAGCCTTGCTAAAATCAAGGTACACCACATCTACCGGTCTCCCCGTATCCACAGAGCCAGTCATCTCATCATAGAAGGCAATCAGGTTGATCAGGCATGACTTCCCCTGGTGAGTCCATGCTGACTCTTCTTAATCACCTCCTTCTCCTTCAAAAGCTTGGAAATGGATTCCTTGAGGGTCTGCTTCATGATCTGTCCAGGGACTGAGGTGAAGCTGACTGGTCTGTAGTTTCTGGATCCTCCTTTTCCCCTTTCTTAAATATGGGCACTATACTTGCTCTTTTCCAATCATCCAGGACCTCTCCTGATTGCCATGAGTTCTGAGAGATGTTGGTCAGTGCCTCTGCAATCACATCAGCCAACTCCCTCAGCACCCTCAGGTGCATCCCATCTGGCCCCATGGACTTGTATATGTCCAGCTTTTATAAATAGTCCCTAGCCCATTCTTTCACCACAGTTGTCTGCTGACCTTCTCCCCAAACTGTGCTGCCTGGTGCAGTAGTTTGGGAGGTGACCTCACCTGTGAAGATGGAGGCAAAAAAGACATTGAGTACTTGAGCCTTTTCTGCATCCCCTGTCACAAGTTTGCCTCCCACGTTCAGTAAGGGACCCACACTTTCCCTGATCCTCCTCTTTCTACCAACATACTTGTAGAAACCCTTCTTATTACCCTTCACATCTCTTGCTAGCTGCAGCTCCAATTGCACTTTGGCCTTCCTGACTTCATCCCTGCATACCACAGCAGTGCTCTTATATTCTTCCCTACTTATTTGTCCACGTTTCCACTTATAATCTTCCTTTTTGTGATTTATTTTACTGAATAGTTCCCTGCTAAACCAAGCTGGTCTTCTGCCATACTTGCTTGTCTTCCTGCACATCAGGATGGTTTGTTCCTACAGACTCAGTAAGCATTCTTTAAAGCCAGCTCTCCTGGACTCCTCTCCCCATCAGACTGGCTTCCCAGGGGATCCTGCCATGAGTTCCCTAAGCAAATCAAAGTCTGCTTTTCTGCAGTTCAGGGTCCTTACTCTACTACTCTCCATCCTTCCTTGTCTCAGGATCCTGAACTCTAGCATCTCGTGGTCACTGCTGCTCAAGTTGCCAATCAATACTACATTCCCCACCAATTCATCCCTGTATGTGAGGACCAGGCCCCTAGTTGGCCACTCCAGCACTTGCAGTCTCAGGATCCTGAACTCTAGCATCTCGTGGTCACTGCTGCTCAAGTTGCCAATCAATACTACATTCCCCACCAATTCATCCCTGTATGTGAGGACCAGGCCCCTAGTTGGCCACTCCAGCACTTGCACCAGAAAGTTGTCCCCAACACTGTCCAAAAACTTCCTGGATTGCCTGTGCACTGCTGTATTGCCCTCCCAGCAGATGTCAGGGTGATAGAAGTCTCCCATGAGAATCAGGGCCTGTAATCGGGAAACTTCTGTTAGTTGTTTGAAGAAAATCTCATGCACCACTTCCTTTTGGTCTGGTGGTCTATAGCAGACCCCCACCACAACATCACCCTTGTTGCTCTCCCCTCTGACCCTAACCCAGAGACTTTCAACAGACCTATCTCCAGCTTTATACTGGAGCTCTGAGCAATCATATGCCTCTTTTACATAAAGTGCAACTCCTCCTCCTCTTCTCCCCTACCTGTCCTTCCTGAAGTTTGTACCCATCCATGATAATGCTCCAGTCATGAGAGCTACCCCACCAAGTCTCTGTTATTCCAATCATGTCATGGTGCCATGACTGTGCAATGACTTCCAGTTATTCCTGCTTGTTTCCCAGGCTCTGTGCATTTGTGTACAGGTACTTGGGGTAACTAGTTGATTGCCCTGATTTCTCAGGAAGTATGAGAGCAAAAATGCATTTGCAAAGATCCATGGCCTGTCCTGACACCCACCCCCTGGCCCTGCCAGTGCCTGATCCCCAGCCCTCTGCCTCCCTGGGCCATGCTGGTGTCCCTCACTCCTGACCCCCAGCCCTCTGCCTCCCCCACCCTGCTGGAGGGACCCCCAGCTACCCCTGTCCTGCTCGGGCCAGAGTGCGATTGCTGCAGTGGCTCCAACTATGTGGATGGCAGCAGAGCGAATCCGCCCCAGCATGGGCTGGAGGGAGGAGGAAGAGAGACCTGTAGCACCCCCGCTGCCCTGGGCTGGGGCTGCTGCGCTGTGCCTTGCAGCCTGGTCATGGTCCCTCCCACCCCGCAAGCAGCATCTCCCAGCCAACCCAGCCCCGCGAGCACAGGCACCGGCCCCAGAGCCGCCAGCCTGGCTCTCACCTGCCGCACTTCCCAGCTGGAATGGGCAAGTGCCTTGCTGCTGCCCCTCTGCACTGCTGCAGCTTGCAACCCTTTGAAATATTCTTGCAACCCACTTTTGGGTCGCAACCCATAGGTTGAGAAATGCTAGTATATATGAGGAAGTTGTTCCAGCAAAGCAGGAATAAGATCTGCCTTTCCCACAATGAACACTAAAGTAGAACATTTCCATTTTGTAAGGATGAAAGAATAATATTTAGAGGTCTCTTCTATATAATACAGACAAATACTGCCCTTTCCCCTCCCATCTCATCACGGGTACAGAATTCTTCCATCAGGATGAGCAGTGATGACAGCAGTCCCTCAATACGAAGAAGAAAGTCTTCGGTAGATACAGAAGTCATCAATGAGTCTGGAGATGACTAAAGAGGTCAATCCATGATCTGCATGTTTGACTGCAGACATGACATACAGTTCTAGAAGGAAGAAGTGGATCCTCATGAAGTTGGCTCGCAATTCTTTCCCTTTGTCTTTCTTAAGTATTTGCCTCCATAGTGAGGCTAGTTGGCTTAAAATGGTTGATGCCTTGCCATACTGCACAGCACGACTGAGGATGATTCAGTGCTTGAGTCTCCCAGGTATTAATGTTAATCAGGATCACTACGGAATTAATCTTTTAAAGCTAGCCAGTGAATCAGTAGGGTTTTATAGATATACTTTTGTATATATACCTTTATATACACAGTATATAAATATACAGTAGTTGCAAAACAGTGACCTGCAAGAGGAAAACTTAACCTTAGTCATAGCTGGAACAGGTTCTAAAATAATCTCTTCATGGAAAAAAGGCAGTATGCTACTTGCCCTGTAAATAATGCAGCGCCCAGTTATTGCTTCCTGCAACAGTGACAGTATACGCATGATGTGGTAAAATTGTTTTCTGCCGTTCTCACTGTGTTTTATTTATCACCTTATTCAAAACTTGTCTGAAAGTGATGGATAAATATTTGAAGTGAAAGATGCATCATTCCCAGTGCTCCCTAAGATGCAAGAAGTCTAATAAAATTAGCTCTGAATTTCTATGAAAGAAATGTTAGGTAGGATGAAAGTCCCTCCCCCCCCTGCCTGTGCACCCACTCTAACTATACACCTATCATACGTTTTCCACACACACAAATATGCTGATACTATTTTACTCATTCTGTAAGCTTAACATCAAAAAAATAAGCTCACCACTTACATTAAAATTCCCAGAAGACATTTCGGAACAAAGAAGAATAGCATAATTTCAATATAGGATAAAAAATAAGTATGACTGTTTTCATCAAGTGTTTTCTGATACAGAGTTGGAAGGGGATGGAAAGACAAAAATCACTAAACATCAAGACTTATATAAATATCAGGGTATCAGAAAGTGAGTACTAAATGAAAGCTATGCAAAAACATAATTAGATTGACCTAGCCTTGGTTAGGTCAGTCCAAGTGTAATGTCTGCTTGTACCCTCTGTCAATATATCACAGAAGAAGGAATTCCATCTCTATTTATTATCCTTGGCAATCAGTTAAACCTGTATTTATGAAAAGCAATGAAACCATATATATATGGTTATATATATGGTTGCATAGCTTTCATTTATATATATATTTATATATATATAATTATTAGTCTTGCTAAGAGGAAGGGTAAACGCTGACAAGATGCATGTTCCAACATCAGATGATGTTAATGAGAATTAACATTTGTTCCATGTTCCCTAAACACACAGTGCCAAATTCTGCCCTGAATTAGCATGGCATTTTTAAAAGTATCTAATGGAGGAAAAAGCAACAAACTCCTCTTGAAAGCCCATAGGAACAAGAAGCATAAGTCACTTAGCTGCCCTGGAAAATTCCACCCTTATGTTGCAGCCAGTGTTGGGCTTTCAGAGCTTGATCCAAAGCTCATTTAAGTCAATAGGAAGTCATTGATTTTACTGGGCTATGGATCAACTTGAATATAATTACTTATGTCTTATTCAGAAGGTCTTCCAGATATGGAAAATATCTTAGCAAGGTTCTGTAAAGCATCATGGAAGTTTACTGAGATGTACACAAATTATAAAGAAAATACTTGCAGATCATGTGCAACCTTGATCACGCACTTGCCAGCAAAAACTAAATATTCATCATCCTATTTGTTCCCATGCCTGTAAAATTTCAAAAACAGCCATTTAGTCATTTTCCAGGCTTTTGAAAAAGATCAATATATCTACACCCTACGTACGTACAGTTGATACTATATGATAATTATTTCAACTAAGAAGGACTTAAGACAAAAAGTGTTGGTTGCACTGACATTCCATGAATATTTTCCCCTAGAATCATTGCCTGATAATCAGACTGTGTCTAATACTTCCTGCTTAATAACAGAAGTATCAAATACATATTTTGCAAAACTGCAAGCGGCAGGGAATTAGGCTTTCGTTCAGAAATTTAAATGTCACGCAGAAATGAATATTCAATTCAAATGTTACTTCAATAAGTATGGAATATATTGAAATGTCTACAGAAAATAATTGCCTCTCTTCACAGACCTTATAAAGCATTTCGAAATGTGTGTTCAGAATTTTTTTTCCACATATATCTGCATTTTCAAGCCACAGAAGAGCAGATATGTCACCTGACCAAGTCATTTTTTTGTTTACAATTTACTGTACCTTTTGCTCAAAGACAAGCATAGAAGATAAGAGTTTCCAATTTCAGAGCTAGCATCCAAACCACTAGAGCAGATCTCACAGCTTATGGAGCATATTTTGTCTAGTTAACAACTGTGTGAGTTTAGGATAACACTACTAAAGTCAAATGAGTAGCAACTGTACAATGGTCCATGCTTGTAAATAACTGTATGCAATATTAAGATGCACAGATTGCGTTATCTGAATGTTCCATGATTTGTGATACCGTCATAGATGCAGATTACTCCAAGCATTTCACCAATACCCCTGGCTAAACTCTCCCTTAATTAGATCCTTCCCACCCTCATTGACTTCAGGGAAGATTTTGTTCCAATCATATCAACTCTCTATTTCATAGGCTATCCCTCCTAGTTCATATTTTAAAGAGTGTAGTTAAAAAGGACCAAAGGTAGTGAGTCTTAACCCTGAAATAATGGGAGCAGGCCCTGTAGTAATCTCTCTAATCTTCCAGTAAGTGATCCCACATCTCTTTCCCATGGATTCTATTTTATTTTCTTCTTTGAAAGGAGACATGTGCAATAAAGTTCCCTCTCTAGTCAACAAATCCTCTTAGGATCATATAATCATCTTTCTTTCCTTGTAAAGAAGGACTCTGAGAACTCAGCTGGCTCCGTCAACTGCTGTAGGCTTCCAATTGCTGGAAAAGCTTAGTGAGGTTCTGAAACCAAGCTAGCTGGAAGCAAGTAAAATTTGACAGTCTGAGCACCCTCCTCCCAATCCAATTATGTGAGTGTTCTCCTATCTATGCATGCATTGTGTGATCCTGTAATCATGTTTTCTAAGTTAACAGTATAATAACAGCCCCCCTCCCACCAGCTCCTCCACATACTTCTTTGTATTGCGTTTACATAAAGGCATCAGTACAAAACTTCAACCATCCCTTCTTCATGAGCACAGGGAGATTGACAAGTATGTTGGCTAATTACTTGGGTTCAAGACAACACTGTAGCAATGGGCAATTATGTATTAAAAATTATTCTGCATTCGTTTGATCAACCTCGACTTTTGAATAGCATGAATATACCACCACTCAAACTATTCTCCTACCTCAAGTCGAAGAGATGCCATGGTTTGTGTTGAGGCAGAGGGAAAGCCCTTCTTCCCTTTTCCTTAAGGCTAGGGACAGAAGTTACACATAAACCAGTTTAAGTGATCAGAAACCAATTTAGAACAGAAGTTCAGCGCACTTAAACCAACTTCAAAATGGCCAAAACTGGTTTAAGATAAACCTGGTTAGATGTAGTATCAGACTTAACTGATTTAGCTCAAACCGGTATATGGAACTTCTCTCCTAGATCCCCTCCAGGTTGAAGTTAACTCACAGTCCCCCAGCATCCCATGATGTTTTGCAACCCTGGGCTGTGCTATCTGCTCCAGACACCAGGGTCTGCCCCATTCCTCTGCTCCCTAGTCAGAGCACTATCACTCCTCCAGGTGGCTGAGGAGGGGGCGGAGGGGAAAAAAGTCACCCCTCTGGCTCGGCACCAGACCCCCAGCCAGGTGCTGCTGGTGGGCGGGGGGAGGGAGGAGAGAATCAGACCCCAAGCCAGATGCTGCCAGCCTGGGGAGTGGAATAGGAATCTGCAGTGAGGGCTTGATTCTTCCCCCCAGAGCTAAGAGCTGGGAGCCCCAGACCTTCTCAGCCTTGGGGCAGGCTGGGAAGAGGAAGAAGTCTGCACCAGGGCTTGCTCTGCCCCCCAGAATTGGGAGCAGGGCTGGAGGCCCCTTGCCATGCCCTCTTCTTAGCCTCTAGGCCAAAAGAGTGGGGGATGTGGCTCCCAGCTCTGGGGAGCAGAGCCAAGGCCCTGCTGTGGGCTTCTCTATTCCTCTCCCTTCAGCTGCTCTGGAGGCTGAGAAGGGGTGTGACTCCCAATCTGGGGGGCAGAGCCAAGCTTTGATGTGGCCTTCTCCTCCCCCCTCTCACCCTCAGCCAGCTCAGAGGCTGAGGATGGGGCATGGCTCCCCACTCTGGGGAGATGGAGCCAAGCCCGCTCCCCTTCCATCCCTATCCTCATAAGCCCATCCAGAAACTGAGAAGAGGGCATGATTAGGGAACTCCACCCCTGCTCCCAGCTCTAGGGGCAGAGCCAAGCCCCCTCTTATGAGTTTCCCTCCCTCCCCCCCCCCAATGGGTTAAGGAGGAGATATGGCTCCTGGCTCTTGGCTCTAGGGGTAGAGCCAAGCCCAGGTGCAGATTTCCCTCCCCTGCTGCCTCAGCTGGCTAGGAGGCAGAGGAGGGGGCATGGCTAGGAGATTCCAGCTCCCGTCCTAGCTGGGGTGGGGGAGAAGAGTAAAGCCCCCAGTTCTAGTTCCCCACCCTGCTTGGGCTGTTCCCAGCTTAGGGTCCAATGCCAGGTGGAAGGGGTACATTTCCCCCACCCCTTGCTCAGCAGTCGGGGAGGCTGAGGGGGGGGGTGTGGCTTGGGGAATCGGAGGGCTCTGGCTCTCCGTGGTGGCCAGCAGGCTGGGAGGCGTGCTCTAGTGCCCCCGGCTATTAGTGTGGGCCACTGAATGGGTCTGGCTGACTTTCCTGTTGGAAAAGTGAACATCAATTCACCTGCTTATTGGCTCAGTCTATGGCAGTTTTAAAAAACCTACAAAGATTGAATCGATTCAGCCTCAGACTTTTTGACCATCTGTACTCAGCCTAAATAAATCTGGCTTCTCCCCGAGTGGAGCTGGGAATGGCTATTCAGGATTACAGTCCTAGGTCAAGGAGCTGGTCACAATCTAACTCCTATCCTTAATCTGTTTACTGCTTTACAACCAAGTGAGATAAAAAGCCCTCTGCTTCCAAGCACTGAGAAAAATTAAGTTTCCAGCAGTTTCCCTAGGCTCCTTCCTACCTTCCCATCTCTTGGTCTTACTGCCAGAGACCCTTCCTTGACTTTGCCTTTCACATGTACTCCTCACTTCCTCTCCCCTCCTTCAGGGTTTCCAACTTAAAGCTCCTCTCAGCTTTCTTCCCACTGCCCAGGCCTGCCTTCTGTCACAACCCAAGGGTGTGATTTTTGTGTGCGCGTGCTTTGGCACGGCTAAATTATTTCCCACCACGAGGAGCTTTCTTTGCAGGGTGCATTTCTCAGTTGCAAAGAGAAAACCCCGGTGCAAAGAAGTTCCTACCACCCGCATGCAAATTTGTGTCCCACTATTGGCCGTTTCTAAATTATTCCCACGTGGCGGCTAGCGATTGGGCTTGTAAACCGTACAAAGGGATTTGCCCCAGCGTATACCTTAAGAAGGCTATAGGGGTCTCATCAACCTCTGGCCTCTCCCCGTCGCCGAACGATCCCTCGACAAACCCCTTCCCTGCACGCAAGTTCCACGGAGCCTAGCAAGCTTCGTGTGTGTGTATCCAGAGCTCTTCTCCGAGTTGTTTTCTCCGGTTGATTCGACGGGCTCGCGTTTTTAGAGCCTTCAGCCAGATTGGGCTAGAGTTCACGAGTTTAGAACTCTTGTCTGCTCTTCTTCTTTCCTATCTGTAACTGCAACTCAAGCAAGCTTTCCTGACTGCACCGCGACCATCTACGGTGTAAGTAAAATAATCTTTAATCAACCGCTATGCGTCCGTGCCTAATTCTAGTCCGCCGGCCTGCATTCCCCGACCCGCATGCCAGGGCTGCTGGCCACAGCCCGCCGCGCACCCCCGAGGGCCTTGGACCGCTCCCGGCCCGCACACCTTCCATTCTCCGCTACAGGCTGAGCCTAGCCCCTGATTGATCCACCTGGGTGACTGGTTGTTCCAAGGTCCTATTTTCCCACATGGCTCTTGTTAACACTTTCTCCGTTGTGTGGGCTTTATAAACCCTTTTTTTAGTCCTAAAAAAGGAAGGTGGGCATAAAATGATATTTCATGTTAGCCTTTTGTCAGGGTTTAAGTTTGACAGAGAGACAAGACTACAGTCTGTTAAAGATGAAAATGTGCTGACCCAGCAAGTATGGGATCTCGCTAACTAAATCCAAAGTACCTAAATGATTACCGCTATTGATCAACAACTGATGGCCAGACCATCCTCAGGTAATCAGGAGTCACAGGGTGCTTTTCCTGCAGCTGCTGCTTCTCCTCAGATGTTTAAACAAATCCAAACCCACCCAGATTTCACTTTCACTTTTATAATTATTTTACACATACGCAAACCCAATTCCAACCTCTGCTATGCCTCATTGCAAAAAATCCCTATTGTTTCAAAACAAAACAACAGAAAACTTTTGAACAAACACAAACTCAATTTTAACCTCTGTCATGTCTCACAGCAAAAATCACTATTCTTGCAAAACAAAATAAGAGGAACTACAGATCTCTTGGATTCTAAAAAACATTTTTTTTGCAAAGCCACATCTTTGTTTTTTTAAAACAGCATGTTAGGCTGAGGCTAACTATGGATAGCTATGGATCTTCCCATTCCTTGCTTTCTGCAGAAGTTATGCTTACCAGGGGACCAAAACTGCAATTCTGGTATCTCTATCACAGATCAATGGAGGGTGGAGCTAATTTTTATTTCCCAACAGTCCATGCAAAACTGTATTAGGGCTTGTAACAACCTTGTCCTAAGTGATTAAATATGGCATGTTCAGACTTCTTGGTGCAAGCATTATTCTACTTGTTCTTCTCATCTTGGGCTGATAAACACTAGGATTTTTTCCTAGCATGCTTTAAGGCAGAATACTAGAATTAACTGACTCTATAAAAATGAAAGCATTAAAGCAATGTTTAACAGTTGGATACAACATCTGCCTCTGCCTAGGCCTTAGTGCTTAAGAATGGTTAATTTATGAAACTAAGAAGTTAAAGGGATACTGATAATAAAAAAAAAAAAATCACTCTTCTTTTTGATTTTAAACTTTTTTTTTTTTTTTTTTTAAACAGATGATAACTACAATTACTATGCCTGACAGAGAACTGGAGGATTATTTTTCCCCCTCCTTTCTTTTTTTTACAAAAAATAATGAGAAACCAGAAGTGGTCATGAAGTTTTACCAATTCTGGTGATTTTATCACATCTCAAAATATTTGATTTTTTTTTTTATAACCCCAACTCCTCAAGTCTTACAATGTGAGAATCTCAGCTTTCATTTAAAAAAATGAAGTATGTTTTCACGCTCATGGCTATCAAAAAAAGCTAGAAAAACATGAACCAAAAAGATTAAAAACTGGAAGACAACAGGAAAAGAACCATATTTGATAGAAGTATGTATGTTTGAGGGCCCTTCTAAGCATGCAAGTAAAGATGCAATGGGAGCTAATGCAGAAGCCACACAACCAAACCTCCTGCCATGCCACATTTGATTGTGGAATCATGCGTTAGGTCCCATTGCACCTTGTTGCCATTGCAGAACTGCCATGATCTGCCTGCATTAGGAATGCATGAAACTCCTAGAGCTGAGGGACTGGTGTAGCCGTGACCCCCACCTGCCTAAACCTAGCTGGGTCCCAGCACTCAGCACTGCAACTGTAAGACTCTGAGTCATGGTGCTGCCAGGACCCAGTCGAGAGGTGCTGGGGCTCAGAGTCCCCTCAGTTGTAGGACACCCAGCCATGGATGGACATGGTGCAACCTTGAGGCCCCGGGTGACAGGGCTCCCAGGAGCAGGGGAGACCCTGCTAGACATGCAAATTAAAGCTCAATAGCAACCAGCTATAAAAATTAGTACACATTTTCAAGGTCCAACTTTATAGCTGGTTAAAGCTATATCGTGTGAAAGCTACTTTGCACATGTAGCTGGTCTCAAGGTAACTGCACAATTAACCAGTTAATTGGGCAATACCTGTTGAGCATAGACGGGGCTGAGGTGTGATAATATTTAAGCCTAAATCATGACAGTTGATGACTTTCAAAACAAAACGAAACAAAACCATATTTGACCTATGGTATTTTGAATATTTTGGGTTAGAAATTCTAAATTTGTTTCACTGGCCTTCTCCCTTTAACCAAACAAGCTTTATGGACATCCCAAAAGCATCACGGTAGTGCCACTGAAGTGTCCGCATTGGAGCTAAGCATATACGTAGGTCTTTTCAGAGTCATGGCTTAGCTGGCTACTTTCTGCTATCTGTTCCCCTGATGAGTCTTTCACTTGCCAGAAGGCAGAAAAACATGTTTTCAAAATTGGAAAAATATTAATGTAACACCACAAAAATTAACTGGACAACTTGGAGGCAGGTGTAAGGTCTGAAATAAATTTTACCTCTGAATGGATTTCAAGTCCCTAGTACCCTTTTTTACATGAAAAATATAATGGTATTTCAGGATTCTGGATATAGAACATGCTTGCTTTCAAAACAAACAAAAACCCTTGATAAAAGAATAATAAATTGAACTTGAAAATAGCAATTTTAAAAGACAATCAAGGAAATAATTATTTTGAAACAGCTACGAGTTGCGATTACATACTCTACAGGAAAGCACTGTTACTCATTTCTTATAACACACTTTTTAAACAACACCTCTGTTGCCAAGCACAGAACACACTGTTGCTGAATGTCAGTCACTGCCAAAAATGAGACATTTAAATCCTTTCATTTCATGGTTTGAAATTGAAGACCAAAAGCATCTCTCATTTTTAATCGCAGTCCTAATTAGAGAGATGCAGGCTAGCACCTTTGTAGTTTAAGGGGCTGCCAGTATTTCCATTATCAATCTTTATTTTCAGAGCTTATTACTAAAACATTCACTCCAGGGAGGATGTTGGCTTACAAGATCTCAGCATGGATGCAAACATGGTTTTACAAAATTTGGCATAAGAAACTGTTTCTGTAGAAATAGGGTGAGATCAAAAATTAACACACAATCTGGGAGAGAGTGCCAATTTTGGAATCAATAGGAAGAAAAGGGCACCAAAGGAGTTATTTTAGTATAGAATTCATATACAGAAATGCACAGGGGGGTGGGGAGGAAGAATTCATCCCATCTGCATTTGTTTGTCTGTTTGCCACCCCCAGGTCTCTGGTCCCAATCTAGTAACAAGGTCCAAATGGGCAGAACTCTCTACCTACATAAATTTCACTAAAAAGCCTGGTCCCTACATCTGCTCTGAATTATGGCAGCAGTCTTTGCAGAATGATCTTGTCCTGTTTATGCCTGATTGCATTATTATTCAATTAAGGATTGCCAATACTAGAAAGCTGTCCCACTTTATACCAGTATTGTAAAAGCAATACAGATCTCTAATCTTAACACAGATATCAGTAGAATAATGCTTATACTAACAGAGCTATTCCCATACTGCCCATTCCAGAGGTTGTACTAGTATAACCACAATGGGGTTTTTTTTTACCCAATATGCCATCCCCTAACTGACAAAATAGCACCAAATCAGTATGTAAGCCACACTGAAAAGGTTCCCTGACCTATCCCACCATCATCTCATTTACAGTTGCTCTATCCATCCTACTCTAAGGCCCCCTCCACACATTACAGGTATTGCATAATTAACTGGTTAATTGTGCAATTACACAGAGTCCAGCTACATGTGCAAAGTACTTATAATGCCATACAGAGCTCCAATCAGCTATAAAATTAGACCTTGAAAATGTGTACTAAATTTATAGCTGGTTGTTATTGAGCTTTAATTTGCACGTGTAAGCACATGCAAGTCTCCCCTGCGTCCGGGGGCCCCACCAGCTGACAGGACTCCCAGCTACAAATGAGGGGACTCTCAGTCCCAGCGGCTACTGATTCTGGGTCCAGGCAGCACCTACAGCTGTGAATGCTGGGTCCTGGCAGCGCACATCCCAGTGCTGGGACTGAGATGGGTCCCAGCTGCTGCAGGGCGTAGCTGCAACCTCCCCGCACCTGGGAGCCCCCAGGGCTGGATGATCACAGCTGCCGCACTTGGGGGTTCATGCTTGGGGGTGCATGAAACCCCAATGTCTGGGAGACTGCAGCAGCCACGATCTCCCAGCCTTGGGAGTTCAGGGGGCACCCAGCTACAGGAGCTTGCTTCTTGCCAGTGCAGGGGGAGCCCAGGATCCAGCTTCTCCTGCACCAGCAATAAAGTGCAATGGGACCTAATGTGCAATTGCACAATTATGCTTCCTGCTATGTACATGTGGCATGGCAGGAGGCTCAACTGTGAGGATCACACATTAGATCCCATCAAGTCTATACCTGCACATGTAAAGAAGCCCTAATTGGACAAATCCGTGAGTAAGACTAATTCCCGGTTCTTTCCAGGTCCCTAAAGAGCAAGTCTCTCAGGCCTTTCTCCTTCAACGCTCGGAACATGCCTTTTCTTTGCACAGAGTGCTATATAAATTGCTTCCATCACTCTCGAAATTTTGGGAGTGCAAAAAATAAAACATGGCCTCAGATACACTCTAAGTCCCCATATCACTGTAACAGACTGCCAATTCCATTTTTCAATCACAGAAGTGAAGAAAGTGTCAATCAAACAGAGGTAAACCAAATATTAAAAAATTATATATTCTCCTAGGGTGAGACATTTCATGCCAGGATTTAGACCAGGCTGAACAAACTTTTATGGCTGACTTATACAGCTCTAAAAATAACTTTTTTTATGGAAACCCTAGAAACCCTTAACTGTTGCAGTGTTTGAAGGGGCCGTTAGAGTATACTGCATAAATGAACCATAGGTTCCAGGAGCATCTTGCACACATCTACTATGAGATATATAAAACAAAGTAAAGGGTGGATGAATCCCACCATCATAAAGAATGGCATAATCTATTTTTCTATTAAAAATTCAACCTCACCTGCTTCACCTCATTACTTCTGTTCTTATGTTACAGAAGATCATGCCCTAAACTCAAATTCTTGCAATATCTAGGTATACTAGAGCCACGAGGATGAAGTAAATGGGAAATATTGCCTTGAATTGTATACAATTTATGTTAACAGTAATATTTTTTTATCGAGAACAAACGATATTCCAAAGTCTTGTTTCAGATTTTGTGTACCTTTAAGGACTATACATTAAAACACTGCAAATGGTTTCAGCTGCATGACTGACTTTAATATAATAATATTTTATACATTTACATAGCATCTTTCATCCAAGGATCTCAAAAAATTTTACAATATTAAGTTTTGCATTAGGTTTCAAATGTTTAGTGCAATAGGTATTACCTCCATTTTACTGATGTGAAAATGAAGGAAGATAATATGACTTGCTCATGGTTACACAATGAGTCAGTGACAGAGCCAGGATACCAGCTGAACCATCCTCACTCCCTAGCCTGATTATCCAAAATAAATACGGCAGCAGTAGTAGTGAAGGTTTCTCCCTTGCCATATAACCAAATTCCTGTCCCCGTTTTCCAAGCAAAGAGGATAGTTCATAGACTTCATCACTTGACTTGACAGTTAGCAAGAGGTACCTAATTTTTGTAATTTGGACTAAAATATAATGTTATTACTCTACAGTGGTGTATTCTAATATATTCAATGAAACATTAAAGCCTCAGCCTCTGTGAAGACATGCCATTCCTTCATCTTCAGAAATGCCTGTTGGTGTGTGCCTGGAAAGAGACTAGAAAAGATGTGACAACGCACATATTAACTTCACACACACACACACACACACACACACACACACACACACACACACACACACACACACACACACACACTTTTTAACCTTAAGCCTGTGAGATATTCAATCCAAACAACCCCGAACTCTGAAAGCAACCTGGCTAGTGTGATGCAATTTAAAATAATTTACAACACAAGAAAGGTAAGTAGTAGAAAATAATACAAACTTCAAGGCAGAAATTGCAAACTACTAAAAAGCAATACTAGAGAAGCCTTTACTTCCCTCATTTATTTTAGGATTTTTGCTAACTGGGCATTTCTGCTTGACTTTTGAAACAACTCATATATGTGTTACAGAAAATAAAGGTTGGGGATGAATTTTGCTAACCTATTACACTGGAGAATGTGTGTCCATAATATCTCCAAACAACCTTAAGTCATCAGGACAATGCACTCAGGGAGACATTTACCCCTGGTAAATGCAGAGGATCAATGCTATGGGTTTTTTTTAAGAGCCTTGTTCTAGTTCTACATAAAGGTGAATGTCACCATATTTCAGCATCCTACATGTAATGCCTTTCCTTTTTCATTTCAATATCTGAACTGTCAATTTAGTGTGAACTTCAAGCAAAATGTCTATTTGGAATGATGTTTATGTATCATAGGTAATACTCTGCCCCAAAGACACTCCACTCCAAATGACAAGATCTGCTACCTGTCGAATGACTGAGGGTATTCACTCAAGCAGCCCGCAACTGGAGAGGATTAGCTCACAATGGCCGCCACTATCAGTGAAACAGCAAGTAGCAGACAGTTCATTTTACAAAAACTTAATGGAGTGTACAGCTCTGGCTGTTTAATACAAGCACTGTCAAGGCATCTAAGCAAAAAAAGTCTCAGCTGTCAGTGCTGACAAGCTGAGCAGAATTATTTGTCACACTGGAATAGATAAGGGACTGGTAGTGTGGTGTATGGTGCCACTACCATACATCTCCATACAGCAGCCACAGACAGCAGGCATATTTGTGCTCTAAAATACACTGGCAGCAGCATAATATTACTATATTGGTGTACCTTTGTTCGCACTTCTCTCTCTATATTTACACAACTGAACTACACAAGCAGCCAACAGTCACAAAAGTACAGGTTAGGGACTATTTAGAAGAGCTGAATGTGCACAAGTCCATGGGGCCAGATGCAATGCATTCAAGGATACTGAGGGAGTTGGTTGATGTGATTGCACAGCAGCTCACCATTATCTTTGAAAACTCATGGTGATTGGGAGAGGTCCCGAATGATTGGAAAAGGGAAAATACAATGCCCATCTTTAAGAAAGAGAAAAAAGAGGATTTGGGGAACTACAGTCGGGTCAGCATCACATGGTGCAGGTCCTCAAAGAATCCCTTTTTAAGCACCTAGGAGGAGAAGAAAGTGATTAGGAATATTCAGCATGAATTCATCAAGGGCAAGATTTTCCTGGTCAACCTGACTGCCTTCTATGACAAGATGACTGATTCTTTGGATGTGGGGAAAACAGTGGACATGATATATCTTGACTTTAGCAAGGCTTTGATAGTTTCCCACAACAGTCTCACAAACAAGCTAAGGAAGTACGGATTGGATGAAAGGACAGTAAGGTAGATAGAAAATTGGCTGGATTATCAGTCTGAAAGGGTAGTAAATCAATGGTTTGATAACTAGTTTGCAGTCAATATTAAGCAAAGTGCTCCAGGGGTCAGCCCTGGGGCCAGTTTTGTTCAGTATCTTTATCAATGACCTGCAAGATGGGAAGGAGTTCACCCACAGCAAGTCTGCAGATGACACCAAGCTGGGAAAGTAGTAGATATAGTGGAGAGTATGGTTAGAATTCAGAGAGACCTAGACAAATTGGAGGACTGACCAAAGAAATCTTGTAAGGGTCAATAAGGACAAGTGAAAAGTCCTGCACTTAGGACAGAACAATCCCATGCACTGGTACAGGATGAGGATGGACTGACTAAGCATCAGCTCTGCAAAATAGGACCTGGGGGTTATAGTGGACAATAAGCTGACTATGAGCCAACAGCATGCCGTTGTTGCGTACAAGCCTAATGGCATACTAGGCTGAATTAATAGGAGCCTTGCCAACACATTGAGAAAAGTGATTATTCCACTCTATTTGGCACTGGTGAGGACACATCTGGAGTACTGTGTTCAGATTTGAGCCCCACCCCCCAAAGAAAGGTTGCAGACAAAAGAGTCCAGAAAAGGATAACGAAAATGGTTAGGGGGCTGGAGAACATGACTTTTAGGAGCGGCTGAGGGAACTGGGCTTATTTAGTCTGGAGAAGAGAGGACTGAGGGGGGATTTAATAGCAGCCTTCAATTACTTGAAGGGGGGCTCCAGAGAAGATGGGGCTACACTGCTGTCAGTGGTGGCAGATGACAGAACAAAGAGCAATGGTCTCAAGTTGAAGCAAGGGAAGTTTAAGTTAGAGATGAGGACACAAAAAACCAAAAAAACTGCCTCACTAGGAGGTAGTAAAACACTGGAACAAGTTACCCAGAGAGGTTGTGGAATTTCAATCCTTGGAGGTTTTTAAGACCCAGCTAGCTGGACAAAGCATTGCCTGGGGTGACATAGTTGGGGATGGTCCTGCTTTGAACAGGGGGTTGGACTAGATGACATCCTGAGATCCCTTCCAACACTAATTTTCTACGATTCTAACTACACTCCTTTGCTGTGTGTTTTATACCTTTTATACCTTTCAATTAAATGGTCTTCATTTTGGTTGTCACATAACTGAATCTTATCATCACCCCTAAAATCACATAATAATTTCCATATCCTTAGCTGGTGCAATTAATGGAGGGCTGTGAAATTACACTAGCTAATGATTCATCTTCTTGCATTTCTCCCATCATGCAATAGCTTTTCTCTAATAGCTGCTTCTAACTTCCGTGCAAAAGCTATGGTTTTCTATTGTTCCATATGCACATTTGTGCTAGTTAACACTAAAAATCCTGCTGGCTGACACTTAAGAGGAAGCCAAAGTTGAATTTATACAGTCCACTTCTTCGGGCTTCCCCTGGTGCTTTAAAATTTCACGTGTCCTGCAAGAGACGTCTCCTCATATAGAAGGAAATGAATGTTATTTATTCATTGGAATTCATTCTGCAGAACAGGAAATCCCCATTGGAGAGGAGGAATTTTGACACTGAGGGACTGTAATTGGGAAGATGTATCCTCTCTTGCAGACTCTTGACGGTTACCTGCCTCCTGAATAAACATTGATCAAAAGCTTATTTCAGGAAAAATGTTAAATAAATACATTTTCTTTTCTTGCACGAAGTTAGATAGAACTGTACCGGATATACAAGTGGTGAACAGTATATGGAGATGAGAGATAATAGACTTGATTACCTACCCATCAGCCCTATTGTCTCTTTGTAAGTTTGTGTGCACAGAATCAAGCCCTTACCTCTCTCTAAAAGTGTAAAGTTTCAAGCAGTTAAATGAATAGAGGATTGTTGGGGGTGGAGTAGACCTAGGAAAGGAGGAGGAGTCTGGAGATAAATGCAAGGAGGAAGGAGCAGTAGAAACAAAAGAGAAACATTTTGAGCAGAATATTCCGGAAGTCTTGAGGGATACATTTCTGAATACAGCCCGTCCCTGTCCATATCTTTTGGGTGGACTTCTGGATTACTTGAATTCTCATAAAAATGTTTAAGCAAAAATATTGTTGTTACTTTATGCAACTACATATTTTTAATGCAATTGTGATATAAAATAATGGCTGAAATAAGCAAATCTTCCTTTTACAGTTTCCCTTCTAAAGCAGTACTGTAGTGACCACACTGACTTCTTTTGTTCAGGAGGATCCAATCTTAACATACAGGATTCTGACTATCCACCTTCAACATCATCACCTACAGTTTCAGAATTATCTGCTAATAATACCAGCCTTCCAGTCAAACGTACATCACATAGTATATCACCTGTAGCAAAAAGAAAAAAAAGTCCCCATCATCCAGAAACAACCACAGGTAAGTTTGTAATAAGAACCGGCAGATTACGGCAAGAGGTAATTGATGAAAACATTGCTCTGTTTGTTCATGCAACAAGCTCTCCTTTCTGTATGGTCGAGAACACACGTCATTGACATGGTTCAGTCATTACAGCCAGGATACAGTCCACCCAACAGAGCAGATATAGCAGGCAAATTGATGGATAAAGTGTATGAGAAAGAAACTGAACAGTGTGCAAAAAGTCTAGAGGGGAAAATAGTTAACCTGAGTCTTGATGGGTGGAGCAAGGTCCACAGTGATCCAGTAATCTGTGCTTGTGTAACAACAGAAGACTTTCTATAAGTCTACCTTATAGAAACAATTGATACATCAGGAAATGTACACACAGCAGAATACTTACAAGTAGCAGCAGTAAAAGCTATAACAAACTGTGAAAAAAGTTCAAATGTCTCATATGCAGTTTTGTCACAGACTATGCTGCAAATGCATCAACGATGAGAAGAAATCTAGAAGAAAATGAAGAAAGCCCCAAGCTAACAACATACGGCTGTAGTGCTCATTTGATGCCCCTCTTAGCCAAATACTTCAGTGCTCCAGAAATAAAGGCTAATGGTGGTGAAATTGCAAAATACTTCCAAAACAACCAATTTGCAGCAGCTGTTCTGAAGAAGGCAGGAGAAACCAAACTAACTCTCCCATAAGATGTGCAATGGAACTCAGCAGTGGACTGTTTTCAGTGATATATTGAGAACTGGCCTAATCTGATGACAATTTGTGAACAAAATCAAGACAAAATAGATGGAATTGTCATAGCCAAAGTTCTATACATTGGGCTAAAGAGAAATGTACAATGTATGCTGACTATCCTGAAGCCTGTTCTGTACTCTTGAACAAAATGCAGGGAAATATATATACTTCCTTCCATCCAGAGCATCAATGTTGATTCTTTTAAGACTGCATCCTTATCACAGCTCCCCCCACAAACTGTTTTCTTCCTGTGTTGAGTTAATCTATCTTGAAGAGGTAGCATTAGAAATGGTACGCATCCTTAATATCATTTTGTAACTACACGGTGTACTTTTTCAAAATTCTTAGAGAAACATGACCATTAAACCACAAATATTAGTGTGCGCAAGATTTCTCTTCATATCATCAAAATGGCAAAAGGCCTTCTTACAAAAGGATTAATGTCTTATTTTCATAGATGTCTGTGCCCCCCCAAAATTGAAAGATGCACAAGTAGTGACTTTTTATCCCTCCTTTATAGCAGTAATGCTAAATGTCTCTTACAAAACATGTATCAATTGTTGTCTGTGTGCATGGTACTTTCCAAACACTGATAAAGATAAAATAGGAAATATATAAGAGATTAAGCTTGAAGAATATGGTTGTATGTGTATGTGTGCACTTGAACATGTAGTGGGACAGCCCCCAATGTTTTAGCCCAAAAGCTGAGTAGTTAGGGCACTTCCCAAGGCAGCTGAAAAGCCAGGTTCTAGAGCCGTCCTCCAACCACCCATCATAGATCAAGCATCATCCAGCCCGCTCTCTAGCACTCCTTTTAAAGCTGGCCTCCTGGGAAGCCATGAGCTAGGCATATGTGAACCTAAACATTCAGCTTTTGGGTCTTACACATGGGAGGTTCCTTTCCCTCCCACTTCTAACAGCCATTAGTCATGAGTTTCTGCCTGGGTAATTTTTTCAGACCTGGATTCAGGCACACATCCAGATGGGCACAGGTATATAGCTACATATGTACCTAGTCAATACACATACTCAGTTTATATGCCTACATTTACACTTGCACATGCAGAGGAAATAGAACACTATCTACACATACGGCATGTGTAGAAGAAACAGGGGCCCTAAATTGAAGCGGTGGGTTTTAAAAACACTGCTTCAATTTAGGGATGATTAAACCCCCATGTTATACACACACCCTGCTGATTTACCTGCCTCTCCAGCAGGGAGCAGAGGGCAAGCTTCCCTCCACAGCAGCGGCAGTCCCCCACCAGGCAGCACCCACCTGCAGGCATCCGGCTTGGGCGGTCCTGGGGGCACCGCAGCCATGGAGGAAAGCACTGGGCCCCCGTGCAGCTCAGGCAGGCTCCAGGGGGGAAAGGAAAAAAAGGGTCAGAGGCTCGCTGCTTTTCTTGGGTGGAGCCAGCTCTCCTAGGCTGCTGTCAGGCTGCCTGCAGGGCTTCCTGCAGAGCTGTGGAGCTGCATGGAGCCCGGTGCTTCGCTCCGCAGCTGTAGGGCAGCAAATTGAAACTCCTCGAAGGAGCTTTAGTTTGCTGCGCCCCAAGTCATTTAAGGCACATTATGCCACCAAATTTCCTACAGCGGTTGGAATCAACGTGCAATACACTGCCAAGGCGTGCAAACACCAACACCATTAAAGAAAGCGATGCAAAAGCATTTAGCCCGCTTTAAAGTGTTATGCATACACGCCTCTCGTTTCGTCTACACACGGCCATAAGAACCAAAAATACCACTTAGATAGCTAGAAGGAAAACAAAATACTACCCCTGATGCCTATTATTGTAAATCTTGTATGTTATGGTATAATAACACTGTATAGTTTTAGTCTCTCAGGAATCCTTACGATAATGATATGAGGCTATTCCAGGAAGCAATATGTTAAATTGCTTAGCGTTTTATTACAGGGGTAATACTGTGGTCATAGCATCAACATGACTATTTTTCTCGTGCACTGTAATGCTAGAATTTAAGAATGAAAGGTGACAGAAGAGGCCTTTTCTGGAATATTTTCCTGTCAAGAACATTTTAAAGGGCAATTATTGAAATTTTAGCAAGAAACAAGTGAAAGCATATGTGAAAAAGTCAAGTTACCTCATCGTTTCCTATACTTCTTTTGCTATTATGACATTTCAGATTTTAAAAAAATATATATGAGTATTGGTTGGTTGGATGAATCAACTGCTTCAGCAACAACAACAAACTGTTTTTCATTTAGACAGATTACCTCCCCAAGGTTACATTCCCCAGGTTTTTAGAGTGAGATGGTTACAAGTGAAATATAAACAGAAAACCCAGGGATGTAAACCAGCCCTGTAGCAAGTGCATGGACAGGCCTTATTTCTCAAAGACCTTTCCCCATTTCTAGACATCAAATGACTGCTTCTATATAGCTTCCCATGCACCCTCTGAGAGCCTGATAAAGCTTTCTACCTCCTGCCCTACAGTCATAAATCCACATGCTGTGGACAAGAAACGATGAGTATATAGCTCTCACGTACACACACCTGCACAACCAGGACAGAAACTCTCATCCTTCAACTCCAAAGCAAAGGCCATTACTGCTTGAGCTAAAAAGTCTCTTACTCTCTGCTGGTGAAATTCACTCCTAGACAGAAGATCAACGCAACCTGTATACAACACTTAAATCCTGCTTGACCCCTATAAACAGCACAGAAAAGCATGGATGCTGCGTTAGCTCTTTGCATAGAAGTAAACTTCACCAGCCAGATGAATCACTAAGGGAGACATCGCTCCCTCGCACACTGCTATACTTTATTTCTCTTTTCCATATAAGGGCTGAGTAGGGAGTAATCACCTTACTTGAAAGAAAACGGGCCTGGAGTCAAGGGCTTAACACCAAAAGTTCATCTTCATAACCCAGAAACTCTCTTCCTTAAACATAAAATGAAAGCCACATACAATTTCCACGGTGATGCCACAAGAATATTTGATATAATAAAATTAACATTATTAAAAGCCAGCTAGATAAAGCTTTGGCTGGGATGATCTAGTTGGGGATCATCCTGCTTTGTGCAGGGGGCTGGACTAGACAGATATCTTCCTGAGGTCGCATCCA
The DNA here is from genome assembly GCF_000455745.1 of Alligator sinensis. Lineage (NCBI taxonomy): Eukaryota > Metazoa > Chordata > Crocodylia > Alligatoridae > Alligator > Alligator sinensis. The sequence goes on from NW_005842001.1 coordinate 571,958, forward strand.
ACCCTGATTTTCTATGATTCTATGACTTCTGTGTGTAATCAAGTAGGAAAGGGAAAAAGAGATGGGCTGAGAAAAAGCAAATAGTGAATACAAATGAAAGGAAAAAACAGCAATCTGAAAACATCCAGTAAAGACAGACACTTATTAATTACATGGTTGAAGAGTACTTAAGAAATGGTCAATCAACCTTCTTAGAGGGTACACTCATATTAGGGTTTTAAAATTGTGGCATCTCTCAGAGCACGGTCCAGAGGCCCAGGACCATATGAACAGCAAAGAAGATTTTTTACTCAGTTAATCATGAATACAGTTATGTAGCGGTAGGGGTGTGGGGAAGGAGAGCAACACCCACATAACTAAAGGCTAATGTTTCAGCAGAAAACTGCCTTTTAGAATTAAAGCTTTGGAAAAGAGCCACGCTTAAACAAATCTACCAACCAATACAAGAACTCCTTCCTAGCTATTCAGACAATCAGTTAATAATGTGACATCAGGCTTCTCAGAAGACATCAATAACTCAGTTGAAAAATAGAAAAAAATAGAAAGCAAATTGCAACATCCTAACGATACAAAACTGGATAAATTTACATGGGCACTGAAAACAATCACATAATCATTCTGAGAACAAGAATTTTAAATCACAAACAATTTAATCAGAGAAAAAGAAATAAAATAAGTGTAATGGTACCAATTAAAGGGCATGAATTCAAGTCCAAAATGTAAGCACATAAAACAAAATGTAAGAACATATAAGATCTTATACAAGTACAGAAACAAAACTAGAATTTTTGTCAAGAAAAAAGAGACATCGTTTCAACGTACGTTTGTGCCTACATAGTTATCAGGGGTGTGTGAAGCTTCGGTTGCCGATTTGGAGGCAATTCAGGCCGACTCGGCGGCTGAATCTCAGAATCCGAATCGAATCAGGAGACCCATTAATCTGTAACATGCCCCTCCTTTTAGTATTGCGTTTCCCCCAGCGCTCCTGGGCACTAAGTCTGCATCGTCCCCAAGGCCGAGGATTGTGACTGAGGTGTGCCAGCGCCCTTGTAGGAATGGAGGCCCAGAGATTCCTGGCTAGAGGATCTTGCCTCCCCCCACCCCCCATTTTAGGATCATACCAATTACTATATTTTGGTTCAGGAAGGAATTTTATCCCATGGTCAGCCTGGTATAGACTGTGGGGGGTTTGCCTTCCTCTGTAGTGAGGGGCATGGTCCTCTTCCTTAGATCTCTTGAGCATATGTTCATAACCCTCACAGAAGCAGAACATAGGCCACTGTTGTCCCCCTGCTTTACCTGTGGCAGGTTAGGGTATTATGCCTTGTGGTTGGATCAGTGCCTTTGCCTGTGAAATTGTGCTAATAAGTTAGACAAGGATTTGTACAGGATGGTTTGGATATGGATGTTCCTGCCTCAGGCAGCGGGTTGGGCTCACTGGATCAGGGATAGGCAGCCCCCAGCACGCATGCCAATTAGTGGTACATGGAGATATTTTCCTTGGCATGCCAGGAGTTTTGCTAAGGAAATTGTTTAAAAATATATTTTTTTTTAAGTTGCTGCTCCAGGCTCTTTCAAGAGACTCAGGAGGAGATGCTGCCTAAAGAGCCCTTGGGAGGAGCTATTAGGGGCAAGGAAAAAGCCCCTTCTGCAGATCTCGCTGTACCATCACCAGCAGGGCAGGGTCCCCCTCTCCCCCCGTGCCCAGCAGCGGCTGCTGCAGCTCTGCCCAGCCTGCCCTGACACATCCTCCTGCAGGCTCCTTGGGGGACATGCCTGTGTGCGGGAGAGCAAAGGGCAGGGAGAGGAGAAGGGCACTGGGGACAGGGGAGCCGCTAGCACCACCATGCCAGGTGGAACCATAGCCAGGGGGCAGGGGGCATCAGCAGCATCGGAGCCGCTTGGCCGAGAAGAGCCCGAGGTGAGAACAGCAGGGCCGAGATTACACTGCCCCCACTCCCCTCCCCTCCCAGTCTCTTGCGCTGCCCCCTTCCCGCTGCAGCATGACTGCAGGCCTGGGGCAGGAGGCCCTGCCTGGCATCCCCCCTGGCGAGCAGTCAGCTGACGGATGGGTGGGCTCTGAGCCGGGGCCTTGGCAGGCTATGCTGCAGCCCAGGGGGTGGCCCCCCAGGGAAGCACAGAGGCTGCAGTGGGCCCAGGGCATTGTCAGGTCAGTCTCTCTGTCTTGCGGCCCAGCAGCCCGGCCACATGCGGGTGTGTGTTTGTCTGGTTGTATGTGCATGTGTGTGTCTGGTACTGTGTGCATCGTTGTGTGTGTCCGTGGTTGTGTGCGTCTCTGTCTGTGCATATGTATCTGTGTGTCTACTTCAGTGCATTTCTCTCTGCATGTGTGTGCCTAGTTCTGTGTATGTCTTGTGCGCACACACGCACATGTGCGTCTGGTTCTGGGCGTGTGTATGTGTTCGTTTGTCTGTTCTGTGTGTGGTTCTTTGCATTTGCACGCTTGTGTTTCTGTGCGTAGGCACATGTGTGTCTGGTTCTCTGTGTTTGCATGTGTGACTCTGGTTCTCTCTCTCCTCTTTTCTTTCTCTTTTCTCTTTTTTCTTTCTTTCCCTCTCTCTTCTTTCTCTCACTCTCTCTTTTTCTCTCTCTCTCATCACAACATGCTTAACAAGAAAAGAATGCACAACAACAAAGGTAGCATATGAAGTTTTATTTATTGCCATCAGGTTTAGAATTTTTAGAAAATCTGGTATTTACTGAAAAAAAAAAAAAAAAAAGCAACATATATGATTATTAAGCATGCAATGTATCCTGCCATGCACCCCCTGCCCCGGTGTTGTTGTTCTCGCATGCCGGCGCTCTGACACCTTACAAGGTAGACATTGTGGGGTTTTTGGCACCTCAACCAAGCATGTTGCTTGCCCCTGCACTAGATGACCCCTGAAGGTCCCTTCCAGCCCTACTCTTCTATAATTCTACGAAATTGGACCAGCGGTGCCAATTTGCATCTGGCATACACAGAAAGGTATTCGAGGCATCAAAGCCAATTTTATTCCATATAAACCACAAATGCATGAGACAAAATAGCTGACAGAATGCTACTTCTAAAATGGTGTCAGCACCTGCAAATTGACACATCTTGTTCTAATTGTCCTCACGACAAAAATGAACATTACCATTACGGCATGGCATGGCTTTGTGATGGCCCTGATCACCTGGTGCTTTGATAGGGTTACTGTTCCAGAACTTGAGAACCTCTCCCCTCTGAACTGTACAATGAAAAATGACACTCTATTCTACTTAGTAAGTCCTGTAAATCTGATAATGGCAATGAAATCTTGGAGTCTAATTTTAACACCTTTATTCACAAACTGTACATTATTTCACAAGTAGCTACTTTTATTTTACTAAAAGAGCAGGCTACAACTCAATGCGAGTAAAGACTGAACTGGGTCAGTCACATTTCCTCCCCAAATATATTTTTAATTTTCACATAGAAAGTTTTGAGCAAAAATGTATTAGGTTTTCAAAGACAACAACAAGATTATAAAATATCCCAAAGATATTCATAATTACAAAGACATTGGGCCAATTTTTTTTAAAAGATCTAAATGCATTAGCATGCACAAATCCAGTTTTCGCAAGCACATTCCATTGTGTGCGCAAAGTTATAAACATACTAAAATTGTAGCCCATCGTATAGAACTCAATTGGCCATTTATTGGGAAAACAAACTTGAAAGCTTGACTCAGAACAAACCAAAGCTTTGCTAACTATTACCTTCTACCCAACCTTTATGATTATTTGCAGGGATTTGCAAAATACCTACATCATGACCTATATTTTCATCCTGGCTTCCAAAAATGCAAAATTAGCATGCATGTCCATTTTTTCTACCATGGACTATACAGGCACAGGAAGTTCAGTTCAGGTGTTTGTTCCAATCCCAAGGGAAATTTTTCATACTACCCCAAGGTATAAAGGATGTTCAGTGTGTAGCGCATGCCATCAAGAAAATATTTCACCTCCTACAAAAGGACACAATATATAAATGAGAGATAGAGAGAAAGATTACACTTGCTGTTCCTCTACAGTACAAATGACAAGCAGATTGTGTGCGGAGAAGCGGGAAGGTGTGGACATTTTTCTAATCTGTGTTATTATCAGTTTACAAAGAACAAAATTGGATAAAATGCTTTCCTTTCAATAAATCTTGCAATGTCATTACCATGAATGTTAATTTTATGACTACTATAAACCCAGTACAAACAAGGGAATACACTTTTAATATAAATGTTATCACTGGAGAACCATATTATAGTAGTCATCAGGAAGGTAGCCTTCCCCTAGCATGAAACCTATAGAAAGTTACAATATTAATTTCTTTATTCTCCTTCTCTTGATGTTCTCACCTGTTGAGGTCCCCCTCTAAGAACTTAAGATATAAAATTATGCCTTAGAAAGATCAGATTTCCTAAAAAAGCAGAAAGAAAAGATTATAGAGTTTTAAATGCTTACATTTCAAAAAAGGAATCCTGTTTTTTTCAATACCCTATGAAATAGTTTTGCCAACTGTATGCTATTATTTTGATGATCTCTGATCAATCTGTTTATCAATGTATGAGGCCAAAATTCATGAGAAGATTAGTCTTCAGAATCCCACACTCTAAAGGCACTACTGTATTGCAGTGGTACAACTGTTCATGTATTTGTTGAATCTCTCTATACCAACCACACACAAAAGCATGAGGCAGCCATGGGTCATGAAATAATGCCAGGACTCAATAACTGCACTTTTGAGACAACTCTAAATGATCTTTTATAGCTTCAGTCAAGTGTGGGGGAGATGTATCTTTCTGTAACTCAGTTTAGCTTTCCTCTTGCTATTCCATGACCACACAGTGGGTGTGTCTACACATGCTTTTACACATGCCTAAACTTAATGCACCTTTGCCTAAGGCACATTAAGGAGATTTAGGTATGCTTCTATATGTGCACGCGCTAAGGCATATTAACATGGTGTGTGGACCGACTTGGGACTAAAGTTAGCCCCATGTCAGCTGACATACACAGTGGTAACGTGCCATAGAGCATTTACACCTGCGTTAAGGCACTTTAGCTATTTATGCCTAATTTGATACCTGCTGTTACAGATATCCAATTTAGGCACAAATAGCCTAAAATAGCCATTTTTAAGACACATTAAGCATGTGTAGACCCAGGCCCTTAATGTGCCTTAAAATGGCTACTGCACATTTAATTGGCTACTGCACATTTTAATGGCTATTGCACATTAAATTGGCACATGTAGACATGCCCAGTATGTCCTTTTACCATATGACTCCTCAAACAACAATAGTTCAGGGAATCTTTGGTTTCTTCAAAAGAATGTGCACTCCAGATACAGAAATGTCATGCTTAGTCATCTCCCTATTCTGTCTGGGCAGCTTGAAGAATAGATCCAACATCAGACTTCAGTAATTAAGAAAGAAGTATTATACACAGTCCCTGTTGTGGTTTTTCCACTTAAGGCAATCATTTCCTGTGCAATCTTTACACAGAAATTATGCCTTTTTGGAACAGGGGTTGCTTCTTGCCATGTTGCATTTCCTCCTCACAACTGGTACTTAATGAAAATAAAAGAAAATGTGCTCAATTCTTGGACTCTGAGGCTCAGTTTTGGCTACAGCTGGATAGGAAGCAGATATTTGATACTGATGCACAGGTGTTGGTTCTGTTTCAACTTTATATTTAATCTTTGACGTCAAGGAATTCAAAGATCAAAGTTAGAGCCTCCCTTTTCCTTTTATCATAAACCTCTCTGCGCTTCAATTCCATTGTCATTACCATTCCTCTCTTCTTTCTCCCTTTCACTCCTAAAATAACCTGTTTTCCATAGACTGAGGATTTCTTTTCTTTGTGCTAACATTCCTAATGAGTCACTATCTCTTTGCTTCCAGAATATAATCATAACACCATCCCAAAGAAATCCGATGTCTGAGAAGGAATTGGAATCTTAACTTTTTTTTGGCTGCCCTTTTCAGAACTGTTCAGATGTTAGTTTTCAATATTTCATAATGGGTGAGCAAGGACAAAGCAAGGACAAAACAGGCAGGTTGCAAATGGCAACCTTTGGTGATGGGAACACTGCAGTTGTTGCTGGCAACATGTAAGTGATATCCTTGACAGAGCTACTGTAATACAGAAACATATAATAAATTCCAAATATTCTTAACATGAATGTAACCAGAAATGAGTCCAAATAAAACATTTCACAACTTGATGTTATAAAAAATGGCATATTTGCAGGAACAAATGGTAAAGAGTTCAGTTTGAAGCATGCACTAGGAATAATTCAAGTTAGAATTAATATTCTTTTGACCACTATTGTCTTCTCCATGGAAGAAAAGGTAATGCCAAATGCAGTCACTACCTCGTGTGGTTTTATGAAACCTTTTCATCAATTTATGAGGAAGCTTGGAGCAAGATTTTACTCCAGCTATTAGGCACCGAAGTCCACTTTGGTATTTAATGATGATCCCATTCCACTCTCTTTTAAGTTCCTGAATATCCATGAATTCATCTATTTTTGTAGTACACTACCATCTTAGCCTTACAACTAAGTCACAAAGGGCAATTATACACAGACTTTTTTTCCTGCAACGTGCCAGAGATCCGCCACTTCAGAGCAGACTTGATAAATGAGTCTGCTCCACACACAAGCTGAGGTGAACTGTACTGCGCCACATTCAGTTGTATAAGTGGCAAAACGCACATCAGTGCACAAAAAATGGTAGTGGTGCACTTTTGAACTAAAGGACCTCCGAGGTGTTTTAGTTCAATAACATGTCACTGCCATTTTCTCAGTGCTGACACGCATTTCGCATGCAGTTGTATAAGCAGCGTCTCAGCACCAGGTGTTTTTCAAACCGCCTGGCGCTGTGACGCATACACGTGAAAAAATGCCCAAAAAGGCAGCAGAAGTAAGAAGGACCCACACACCTGTATTAGTAGTTTCCAGAGACTCAGCCAGGATAGATTAAGATTTCATTTCAGTAGCACAGGACCTGGATATTTGATCCTAAGGTATAGCAGAAGAGGAATGTCGAAGGCCAAGTAAGTGTTGCTTAGTAAATACGATCAAAAATTATTTTGTTGGCTCTCTTTGTCGTCATTTTGAAGGCTAGTCACCCATGCATTCTTCAGAAAATACATATGTATCTGGCCCATATCCAAAAGAGGATACCACTGTGGTTTGATAGAAGGTGGAAAGGGAGTGCTACACAGAAATGTAGGAGCAACTCTGATGTCATCTTAAAAGTTAGGTTGCTTTGTCCAAAGCAAAAGTTAGCTTGCTTTGTTAGCTTGCTCAACCCTGCCCCTTCCCGCTACATAACGTAGGCAAGGAAAAAAGGCATAACTCAAAATGGTAAACAATTATGTTGGTTGACAACATACTCATGCTCTATAGTCTGTGTGCCACAGTGACCTGATACAGAAGCCTATGGATCAAGGTCATCTAAGTGAAAAGATGATGACGTGAAATAAGGGATAAAAGTATTTTTAATGTCAATAAAAAGAATGTAGACTGAAAAATGCTTGAGACTTATATCAATAAATCAGGTACCTCAAGAAGAGAGAGAGTGACTGGCCAATGCATCTTAACGGCTACCTAGAGGCATAGCCTATGTGATTTAAGTGGTTAGTTCATTCCACTTGGCTATTCATTTCTTTACCTTTTAAATGAATGGTAATTAGGAGCAATAGATTTTGCGAAGCGGACATCTGTCTGTCTACGAGGAATTGCACTGGAAATACCATTTCATTTCCATGCTTTAGATGATGGTTTTCCATCAGTAGTGGACTGAATTTAAGCTTGAAATCAAGAGACAAAAGGATACAGTTTCTATTAAAGCTAATGCTCATATACATAGAAACACATCTGAGTCTTTGTCTTAAGGTAAGGCCTACTGTGAAAAGTCCAATTGTTCCTTCTGGAGGCCAGAGAGAATAGTGCCAGGCCACGGTAGGTGCCAGAGAATATTTCATAGTTTCACAGTAGCTAGGGTCAGGAGGGACCTGAACAGATCATCTAGCCTACCCCCCTGCCACAGGCAGGAATGAATGCTGGGTTCACAAGATCCCAGACAGGTGATCATCCAAACTCCTCTTGAATATGCCCAAGGTAGGGGCAAGGACCACTTCCCTGGGAAGTTGGTTCCAGATTTTGGCCACCCTAACTGTAAAATATTGCCTTCTGATCTCTAACCTAAACCTATTCTCCATCAGCTTATGACCATTGTTCCTTGTCACCCCAGGTGGTGCTGGGGAGAAAAGAGCTCTGCCTATTTGATGCTGATCCCCCTTGATGAGCTTGTAGGCAGCCACCAGGTTCCCCCTCAGCCTCCTCTTGCTGAGGCTGAACAGGTTCAGGTCCTTCAGTCTCTCCTCATAGGGCCTGTCCTGCTGCCCTCTCACCAAGCGAATGGCCCTCCTCTGAACCCTCTCCAGGCTGGCCACATCCCTTTTGAAGTGCGGCGCCCAGTACTGGACGCAGTACTCCAACTGCAGCCTGACCAAAGTCGCATAGAGGGGGAGTACCACCTCTCTGGACCGGCTTGAGATGCACCTTTGGATGCATGACAAAGTATGGCCGGCTTTGCTGGCTGCAGTCTGGCATTGGCGGCTCATGTTCATCTTGGAGTCAATAATGACTCTGGGATCCTTTTCCGCCTCTGTGCTTTCAAGAAGGGAACTCCCCAGCCTGTATGTATGCTGTGGATTGCTTCTCCCAAGGTGCAGCACCCTGCATTTGTATACGTTGAACCCCATCCTATTCTCATCTACCCACTTTTGTAGTCTGTCTAAATCTAGTTGCAGCCTCTCTCTCCCTTCAAGTGTGTCCACCTCGCCCCACATCTTAGTGTCATCAGCAAACTTGGACAGCATGCTTTCCACCCCCTTGTTCAAGTTGCTGATGAAGATGTTAAACAGTGCGGGCCTGAGGACCGAGAACTACATTGAGAACTAAGAGCAAAGATGATGGCTGGAAGCCCAGGAACTGGTATACGGGTTGATATGGCTCAGAGCATAAGGCCTAGAGTGAGAGAGAGGGCAGATGGTCAGAGGTGTTTCATCCACCTCAACTGGCCTGGTCAAGGCCTGGGTCCATAGGGAGCCGAAGGGCAGTTGCCTACTTGAAAGGGATGGGCCAGAACCATGGAGGGCCTGGCACCCCAACTGGCCCAACCTGAGGCCAAGACCATGAAGGTCATGAGGCCTGACATACTGAGGACCACAGAGGAGAGGTGGAGGCCAGGGCCATCTCAGCCCATTTGAAGGGGGCTAGGAGAGCCTCCTGAAGGTAGAGCTGTAAAGAGCTAGGCATAAGGCTGAACTGGGGCCAGAGTGAGCCGGAGAGAGATCTGGGGTTAGAGCAGGGAAGAGCCTCCTGGAAGGGAGAAGGTATACCCTAGGGAAAGCTAGGGAGAGCTCGGAGGCAGGGCAGGGTGGTCTGCCACAGGTTTCCTGGGTAAGACCTGAAACTTCACCCTGATCTGGTTGGATGGTGTGGTGGGACTGCCTGTGGCAGAACAGCCTCCAGAAAATGCCACATCTGTGCCTCCCCAGTGAAAGGTGAGGATGGGGTGCTGGAAAGCATCAGGCCCCACTGCCTTGTGTGTACCTCATTGAGGGGAAAGGCTAAGGGAGCACACCCCAAAAGAAAAGCAGAGAGGCCTAGAAAGACCATGGGGGCCAGGAGGGAGAAGAACAGACCCCGAGCAGATATGCTGGGCTACTAAAAGAGGTCTGAGCTGGTAGGCCAGGCTGTAGCCTGAGCAAATCAAGGCCTGGTTACTAGAGGTGTGAGCAGGACTGGTGTCAAACCGAAAAAAAAGGACATGAGCACACCCGAGCCAGGCCTAAAGGTATAGGGTAGCCTGAGCCATCAGGGCCAGGCTAGCAAACAGAAGAATAGTATTGAGCAGAAGGGCCAGGCTATCTAAGACAAGACAGGCCTAAGCAGACAAGGCCAGGTCCTTGAGAGTGTGGAGGTGGCCTGAGCAGGGAGGCCAGGCTGTCATAAGGAAGTAGCTATTGTAAGGAAGGGCCGACTGCAGAGAGTAGAGGGGCGGAGGGGGGGAGAAGTGCTGAGTGGCCCAGCGCGGCTACTGAGCCACCTGGTACAGAGCTGTCTCAGCAACAAGTGGGCAGGGCTTTGGCAGAGAAGCCCTGGATAGCTGCAGGAACCGTGCCAGCAAGCCACAGTTTGGCCACCACTGGGATATGCCAACAGGCCAACATGAGCAGAGAAGGCCTGTACAGGGCCTGGGTGGAGAAGTAGAGGTCAGTAGGAGGGGATAGGACCCGTATAGTGCCTAAACAGATAGTAGCAAGCCAGCTTGAGCAGAGAGGGCCTGCACATGACTTGAATAGAGGGCCACAGGCCAGCATGTGTGGAAAAGGCCTGCACAGGGCCTGAGCATAGAACAACAGGCCTGCATGAGGGGAGAAAGCCTACTCAGAGTCTGATTGTATACCAACTGGCCAGCAGGAGTGTAGAGAACCTGCACAGGGCCCGAGCTGGTAACCATGGGCCAGCTTGAATGGAGAGGGCCTGTATAGGGCCTGAACAGGGAAGAACAGACCAACATGAACAGAGAGGACCTGCACAGGACCTGACTATACAGTAATAGGCCAACAAGCCTGCACAGGGCCTGAGCTGGTAATAATAGGCCAGCCTCAGTGGAGAGGGCCTGCACAGGGCCTACGTGTTTAGCCACAAGCCATCCCAGATGAGCCCAAGTGATAATGGAATAGGATGAGTTAGCAATAACAAGCCATACCTGATGTGACTAAGTGGTAAGAGAACAGGGCAAGTTAGAGGTCCAGGAAGTCATGAGCTGAGGTGGAGCTCAGCTCAGATAGTAAACAAGCGGTAGACTAGTACTGAACAGGACTATAATAGTGTCATCTGTGAGGCACGGGGCACAGGG
>NW_005842001.1:582978-599525 GCF_000455745.1 Alligator sinensis
GTGTGGGGAAGGTGGGAGCCATGGGTAGTGGCCCATAAGCAAAAGGCCACCAAAACAACACACATCACAAAGATTATGGTAGCCTCCTGTAATCCAAATACATAATATTATAACAAAGGCATGTCAACCGAGTATGGGTGGAAGGCCCAGACGGAAGGGAGAGGGGGCAACCAAAAATTTTTATTTGTAGATGTCCTGACCCGCCCCCCCCATCACAATAACAAAAAGGAAGGTAGAAACCCACCATGACTCAGCTTAAATTCGCAAAGCTGGAAATTAGGAACGATCTCCTGTTACTTGCAAGGCCATTCAAGACAAAAATCACTGAGTGGCAATAAATATGGTACTGCACCGTGCCATTTTTTACAGGGTAATTTTTTCAAGCAGTACTATGTTTTGCAGACTGTAGGGAATAGTGGTAGTTATTGAGCCTCCCTGAGTCTTCCCTTAGAGGTAGGAATCACTGCTCCTTACATCTTCCACCCAGGTTCCATCCACTACATTGCCAAAGAGAAAACCACTTCAAATCCAATGGTACCAAAAAGACTTGTAGGCAAAGCCAGAAAATCCATGGGTGAAAGGAGTAAAATACACTTTTGTTAGGCTAAATGAAGTGCAAAGAAATGAACTGCAATACCCTCACTGTGGTAATAGTAACTGGACAAATTGAATTCTTAACTACCCGAGGCCTTGTACAGCACCACACTACCCACTGTACAACAGCATTAGATTTCAGAATGCTGCATGTTGCTATAAATCCTGTGGCTGCTATGTATTTTAGTTCATAGAAAAGTATCTCCATTCTTGTGCAAGATACAGTCCCATTCTACCAGCAGAGTGTATCTTCTAATCTCTATCCTATCTCAGCAATTTCATTTGATCAAGTTATCATGCCACAAGGGAAAAAATACTCTAGCATGTTTTTCAGAATATCTGAAAATTAAGGAACATGATGGAAACGTTATTCACACAATCTTTTAAAAATCATTACTGGGGCAGAAATGAATAACAGTTAAAGAATACACGAATAGAATCTGAAAATGTTTAATGAATCGAAGACTAGCAATGTAGCTGTACTTTAGTGGCTGAGATGCTCATAAGTCTGCATTATTATTATTTCAATAGTTTTCTTTTTTCTTTCTATCAGCAGGGAAATAATTTATCATGTTGCCATGATAGTCAGGCAATCACAGGATAAGTGCATCTTTTGTGAAAGGACAATCAGTGTAATCCGTGTCTTAAATATTTCAGGAAGTAATCAAACCCACACCATATACCGGGGAGGAAATAGACAGAAATGAATGTGTGCCATGGAAACTGGAAGTGAAATTTCAGAAGACAAGAAGGATTTTTCAGTTGATAGAGTTATTTGGAAAAAGAGCTATCACTCCTCAGAAACTTGCTACTGTTGGCAACTGGTTAAGATAACTATACTCATTGTTTCACTTTTACTTAAGTCCATTTTATATTCTAACATAATATTAATAAATATAGTTAGTTAATGCCAATAGTCATATGAATTAGTGTTAACTTAATATTAAGCCACTTCACTATAGAAAAGCTGGAAGATAATGTCAGATAGAAAATAAATCAAATTCTAATAAGTTTGCATTTCTATGATGAATGCTTTGAAGTGTTATTAATGTAAAATTAAGACTGACGAGGTTGTTATTGTAAAATGAAAACAGGCCAGATCCTAAATTCTTATAACAGCATAATTCCTTTCAAGTCAGCTGAGCCACACTAGTTCACCGCAGCTCATTTCTAAATGGACCAGAGTAAGCTGTTCCATAGTTTGCAGATTGATTGGGGTCCTCTCTCTTCTCTTAAAGAAATCAGTCCTGTGGCCTAAAGATTTTGTGAAACTGGAATACCCAGATGGGAATCCTATTTAAACTAAACTCCTGAGAACATCTTTGCATAAGCTACAGCACTTTTAGACCTTTGTATAAAAGTGTCATAGCTCAAGTTTGGGGCTGTATCTTGCAACCCTGATTCTTGAAATTGTTTCCTGAAGTTAAGGAAATCCTCATATTCATGAGAATTTTTTGTTCCATGGTTTCACACCCCTGAAGAGATAATTGGGCTTCCTAGACTTTATCAGCACCTTTGAGAGCTCCTGATTAGACAGATCCCCAACACAGAAGATGATGTGACCCTAGTGAACGAGGAAAAGAATAATTAAGCTTAAACAAGCCACCAGAGACTGAGATAATGTTATTTTTCCTGTTTTTCTCTCTCTCTTCTCTTTCATTTATCTGTTTGTTTGACTTTGTTGCTGAATTAATTCCTGCAATTGTATTGTATGGTTTGAATGAAGGAATGCTTATTCTAATTAAATAGTGAAAGGATTAAATGTTTTTAAATCCCCCCCACAAATGAATCAAGGTCTCAACATCAAATAAAAACGCTGTATTTGGAGTGATTTAAATCCCCTATTCTATATGTGCAACAAAAGGGCAGCCAGGCAATACACAATTTGAATGGAACAGACACTGCTCCGTGGCACAAAGCGTCTGTGGTATGCTTTGGAGCTGCAGGTGAAGGACCTCTTCTGACCAGGAAGGGATAAGCAGCAGCACCACTTGCACAATCTCCCAAAAGGACAGTCACAGTTACTGGTCAGCCTGACAAGCCTGAAGGCCAAGTGACCCCTCAGTGAATTCCCTAAGATAAGCTTTTCTTTGCTTGACAGACAGCTGGGAAGAGACTGAAAGTCTCAAGATGGTCTTCTGGCATAGACCATTTGGAATAGATAAACGCAGAACAGATCACTTTAAACCACTCCTCATTCTCCTAAGTCAAACAGAGCATTCCCCTCAAGGCCCAGAAGTTATTTAAAAAATAAGCTAAGGAAGTACAGGTTGGATGAATGGACTGTAAGTTGGATAGAAAACTGGCTGGATCATCAGCTGGAAGGGTAGTAATCAATAACTTGATTTCTAGTTGCCAGCTGGTATTAAGTGGAGTGGCCCAGGGGTCGTTCCTGGAGCCAGTTATGTTCCATATCTTCATCAATGACCTGCAAGATGGAATGAAGTGCACTGTCAGCAAGTTTGCAGATCATACCAAGCTGGGAGATGTAGTAGATATGCTGGAGGGTAGAGCTGCATTCAGTGAGGCCTCAACAAATTGAGGGACTGGACCTAAAGAAATCTCATGAGGTTAAATAAGGATGAATGCAAAGTCTTGCGCTTAGGGCAGAACAATCCCATGCACTGGTACAGGCTGGGGACTGAATGGCTAAGCAGCAGCTCTACAGAAAAGGACCTCCAGGTTACAACGTACAATAAACTGATTATGAGCCAACAGTGTGCCCTTGCTGCATAGAAGGGAAATGGCATACTGGTCTGCATTAATAGAAGTACTGCCCGCACATCTAGAAAAGTGATTATTCCCCTCTATTTGGCACTGGTGAGGCCACCTCTGGAGTACTATGTCCAGTTTTGTTCCCCCCCCCCCCGAAAAGATTTAGACAAATTGGAAAGAGTCCGGTAAAGGATAATGAAAATGGTTTCATAGATTTCATAGACATTAGGGCTGGAAGGGACCTCGGAAGATCATCAAGTCCAGCCCCCTGCTCTAGGGGCAGAAAGTCAGAGGGGTCACAGGATCCCAGCAAAATAAATGTCCAATTGACTCTTGCAGCTATCCAGAGTAGGTGCTTGCACCACCTCTGGTGGCAGTCTGTTCCAGGTCTTGGAGGCTCAGACTGTAAAGACTGGTTAGGGGGCTGGGGAATATGACTTATAGGAGAGGCTGAGGGAACCGGGTTTATTTAGTCTGGAGAGGAGAAGACTGAGGGGGGATTTAATAGCAGCCTTCAACTACCTGAAGGGGGGCTCCAGAGAAGATGGGGCTACACTATTCTCAGTGGGGGCAGATGACAGAAAAAGGAGCAACAGTCTCAAGTTGCAGCAAGGGAAATTTTGGTTAGAGGTAAAGGATAAAACACTCTCTCGCTAGGACGGTAGTAAAGCACTGGAACAGGTTACCCAGAGAGGTTATGGAATCTCCATCCTTGGAGGTTTTTAACACCCAGTTAGACAAAGCCTTGGCTGGGATGACATAGTTGGGGATGGTACTGCTTTGAGCAGGGGGTTGGACTAGATGACTTCCTGAGCTCACTTCCAACACTAATTTTCTATGATTTTATGAATTATTAGAGCCCTCAATCTTCAATAATGCTTGGGCCTGAATAGAAACGGGTAAAGTTTGGGATCTATACTAGGCCCCATGACTGGGCTGAAGCAATATTGGATAAAGCACAACGTTTCTATCAGTTCTCAGCCTCCAAGCAGTTCCATGCCTTACTCCCGAAGTCATTTTTCCCCTTTTCTCTTCCCTACCCCTCCTGAAATTCCCTTGCAAATTAGGCAAGCCATAGAAAAGAATGCCTAGTCCCATGTGCAGTCAGTACTAGATTGATCTATTTTAAGCTATTTCTTTTTAATAAATGCAACAATTTTAATCAAATTTGTTCAGAGGACAGAAGATTAGTTAAGAAGAGAGGTAACTGTGACATTAGATTAAGGTATCATTGGGAATTAAAAATGTAATTTTGTGTTATCATCACAGGTATATTATGAATAAAGAATATGCAATATAAAATTAATATGCAGCACAATATGAGCAGCATTAGAGAAAAATGAATCTGATATATAGGACAGAAAGGTCATGAATTCTTAAACCCAATTCAATTTTGCTTTGCTCTGTTCATTTTTTTGCCCTCACAGGAAAGTCGGTTGAAGTATTCGAGGTGTGAGAAAGGTCAGTAACTAAGTTCCACCATGCACCAAGATCACCTTGCAACAAAGGAAGGTGAAAGAGCAAATTTAGTCATAGAACAAGGCCCTTAATCTCCAACTTTTGTGTAGGCAGACTGCGAAAGGGAATGGGACACTCGAACAGCAGTATGCCTGTGTGTAACAAGCAGGAGGATCACACTTAATGGATCAATGTGCCAGGTTAAATATAACATTTTAAATACATTAAAAAAAAAAGTCTTGGTGGTTTTTTCATAGTTTCTTTTAGGGGTGAAAATTTCTTATTTGACTCAACAATGTCAGATATTTTACATGGACTCTCCTTTGGTAATAGTCAGTCTCACAGCCACCCCTTGAAAAACAAATAGGAAACTTGGGTACTTCTGAAAAACGATTAACAAAACAGCAACAGCTAACTAACAACAATATATTAAATTATCAATGATACTCACTAAAATTACCAGCCTCTGCAGTTATAGAAATTGCTCCCTCATTGTACATGATCAGTCTTCTCTAGTTATGATTCCATTGTATTAATCAGGTACAAAGTGTTTCATTTTAATACAGTCTTATTGTTGTGCAAGACTTGCATCACCCAAGTGTCCAGTTTGACTCTTATTCAGCAGTGAAATGTTCCAAATGACTAGAACCACAGAAAGTAAAATTTCTACATGAATTCTTAACTTTATAACATTTGTTTGAAACTGTTCATAATAAATGTCCATCCATAATAACTTTCCATGGTAAGTGCCTTTTGACAGCACGGGGGCTTCAGAAAGTTGAAGTTGATTGTTTGTATGAAACAAATTTAAGGATCAGGATCTACTGTTTCAAAAAAAAAAAGCTCAGCATCTTGTGGTGTTTGGAGTGGTCTTTTCTCCAGTCCTCTATTCTTTTTCCAAGTGTTTGTTAAATGCACCACAGTTCTGCTCCACAATATAAATCTAAATTGTTTTTATGAGTTAGTATTTTGTCTACTAAATTCATGAGCCAACTAAGAGTCCATCAGTTTCATGAGGCTCATGACAAATTCATTAGTTTGACAAGGCTACTGATACTATGCATCTGTTACGTTTCAAGAAGATTTTTAATGGTTCAAAATAATCAATGTTACCTTTGTCCTTTCATGAAACTAACAATTTTTCATCAGGTTTATGACAGGATTCATTTTATTTATCCACTATAAATTAGGTATTTTCACTATTATATCTCCTGTTTATTCCAGCCCAGACAATCCATTACTGCTTCTCCTCTAAGAGCAGCTACTCATTGCCACTTAAAATGTATTCATTTGGATGCATGCGTTTGACAGACAGGTTTCCATAGTAAGCAATTATGATCATCTAGTCTGACCTCCTGCATAACACAGGGCACAGGATTTTCACTCAATAATTTCTATATCAAACCCTATAACTTCTGATGCTAGGGCATACCTTTGAGACAGTTGTACAGTCTTGATTTAAATATTTCACACCATAGAGAATTCCTTTATTAAGTCATTTGAATTCACTAGCATCTTTTATCAGAAATCTCCTCACCTTGTTGGTATTTACAAAATTTGGAAATCATAGAAAAATTAGGGTTGGAAGGGACCTCAGGGGGTCACATCTAGTCCAACGCCCTGCTCAAACCAGGACCATCCCCAACTAGATCATCCCAGACAAAGCTTTGTCTACCCAGGTCTTGAAAACCCCCAAGAATGGAGATTTCACCATCTCTCTGGATAACCTATTCCAGTGTTTTACTACCCTCCTACTGAGAAAATTCTTCCTCATATCCAACCTAAATTTCCTTTGCTGCAACTCGAGACTGTTGCTCCTTGTTCTGTCATCTGCCATCACTGAGAACAGTCTAGCTCCATCCACTTTTGAACCCCACTTCAGGTAGTTGAAGGATGTATTAAATCCCCTCTCAGTCTTCTCTTCTCTAGCCTAAATAAACTCAGTTTCCTCAGCCTGTCCTCAGAAGTCACGTGCCCCAGCCCCCTCTCCATTTTTGCTGCCCTCTGCTACACTCTCTCCAATTTGTACGTCAACTAATTTGGGATTAACTTTAGTCTCAAGTTAGTCCACACACTGAGTTAATGAGCCTTAGTATGTGCACGTGTAGACATGCACCTAAATTGCCTTAATGCACATTAGGTGGGCATATGTATACTAAGTCGAGGCGCGCATAAAAGCACGCGCAGACACGTCCACTATGAGGCAAACTTTCCAGATTTGAATAATTTTTGTGGCTTTTACAGAAACCTATTCCAATGTTTCAGTGTGTGTATGTGCATGCTGTATGTATGTGCATATATGGATGACTGCATTAAGTAGAAATTATTAAAAGAGAAGTAACTAGATCCTACTGATTGGAACAAACAATGACAGCTGAAAATGACTATCCTGATATATGATCTTTGCAATACAGTGGTTGTTACCAAAACAATACAAAATATTATGGAAGATGCTTTACACTTTGAAAGAGGGCTATTTTGAAAACAGTGGTATTGGCATCAATTGTCAAATCTGGTAATTTGCCCTTCATAATGTGCCCTCAGTCTAACAATCTCTGTTCTGTCATGTATTAATTTGCATGCTTTAAGAAAATATTCTGTCAACTCTGCTGTATTGAATTTAAGTCTCCTTCTACAGCTTTTATATCTAGTCCATAGTAAAAACCTCTTATAACCTCTGAACATTAATGATAACCTGTGCCGTGCAAATATAAGTGCTCCTCCAAATTGTATTTACTTATTAATGTGTCCATCTATTTAGATAACAAAAATGATACCGCTGATACCAGAGCACAGAAATACTTCAAGCTAGGAAGGTGACAATATCCTCTGCCCCACCAAAGTGGACAACTATTTGCTCATCTCTTGTAGAACATAACCATCTCTGTGATTTGCAGCCCTGCCTATCTTGCGTCACAGGACCAAGCCCGACTCACTTAAAAAGCAGGGCGTGGAAATAAGCAGAGGGGAAGATTTTCATCCTTCTCCAGTGTGTAAAGAAAGCCATTGTCTGCTATTTGCCTGTTTCAATGTTAAGTTAAGGGATACAGGGCCAGAATGATAGGACACAATGAATATTACAATTAAAAAAAAAAAACTTTGGTATTGTCAAAAAGCAACTGACATGGACATCTGAGATAACATTGTGCAGATCCACTGCTGCACCACCACACAGGACTTTGGATTAACTCTTGAAATCAAGAAAGCATGAATAGGGTTAGCCAAGCATCTTCCAGTCTACTGGCACCCCTAGGAATTTGAGTCTTTGTTGATGTCAATGTGTTTCAGGCTACCAGAGTTCTTTTCCTCTAAGTTGTACATTATATGCATTTCTTTTTGAGGCTAAATTTTCAGATTTCAATGGCTAAAATTAGGACTAAATTAAACAGCCAGATTTCCAAAGGTGCTGAGAATATATCATCATCCTAAATTGTTCCAATGGTAATTACCCCTCACTATCAAAAATCTGATCCATCTTTCTCCTTTGAATTTGTCTAGCTGCTTTGACTTAATTTAGCAGGATCCAGGGGCATGAATTTAGGACTTCCAGTTTGAAAATTTCAGTCCATAAAGACATGTAAATATGCAGCAAATTACTAATGGCTATTAAAAGAACCTCTGTTTCTCCAAAGACACAAATATACGTAGAGAAAAAGCAATTTGTAATTTCAAATGCCACTCACTGTCCACTGGGAAAAATAGTAAAAAAAAAACTCTTAAAATATTTTTGTAGCTCAGAAAGGGTTGTTATTCTATGCAATATCTGACAAGGCATTCTCATGCAGTCTATGAAGCTTTTTTTTTGTGAAGAGTGATTTTGTAACATACAAATATTTATTTTTCAAGCTAGAGCTCCTGTTTATTTCAATATTATGGGATATATAGTTTTTAAACAGGAAACATTGGAATTACAAGGGATTTTTTTTTTATTCTAAAAGCTTTACAGCTTTACATTTAAAAATGCTGTGAAGGCTCAAATTTGGGGTCATCAGTATGTGAGTAACCCAGTAAGTTTTATTGTAATGCCAGGCTGAGGAACATCTGGTGGTGCATGATTATAAGGTATTATGCTTTCAGGACTATTAGCCTTCTATACCAATGACCATATAGCAGGATCAGGTCCTGACAAGCATAGGCATAATCACTTGAGTGGTTCTATTCTGTTCTGTTCTTTCTGAGTACTTTCATGCAGGGTTTCATTCTGTCGTTTTTCATGTTTTATGCATGTGTTGAGCCATTAGTAAGGCTAAGGAAAAAACCTAGGCTGAGGTATCTTCCAGTAGACTGAAGACACCACCTGTACACTGAGCTCCATCTGTTCTGACTCTACTCGTGCAAAAGGACACTTAACCAAGTATCTCAAAGAAACAGGGAATCACTGGGAGCTAGAATATCAGATAAGGCAAATAGCAACCAGCAGATTACCAACAACAACAAGACAGATAATACTTACATCAATTCTGTCTGAGAGAGTTGGGTCAGTTCAGGAAAGCACTTAATACACACTTTAAAATATTAACTTGATTTATGATATCCTGTCCACCCTGCAACGGAGAACTTCAGGGAGAGGTGCAAAGCATCCTGGGATGCTGGAGGACTGTGAGTTAGCTTGAACCTGGAGAGGATCTGGGACAGAAGTTCAATAAACTGGTTTAACCTAAGTCAGTTAAGTCTGATACTACATCCATCCAGGTTTATCTTAAACCAGCTTCGGCCATTTTGAAAGTGGTTTATGTCCACTGAACTTCTGGGCTAGGGGCAGAAATTACACATAAACTGGTTTAAGTGATCAGAAACTGGTTTAAACCTGTAAAAGAACAGAAGTTAAGTGCACATAAACCACTTTCAAAATGATCAAAACCATTTTAAGATAAACCTGGTTAGATGTAGTATCAGACTTAACTTATTTAGGTCAAATCAGTTTATGGAACTTCTGCCCTGGACCCCTTCCTGATTCAAGTTAACTCACAGTCCCCCAGCATCCCAGGATGCTTTGCATCCCTGGGCTGTGCTGTCTGCTCCAGTGGAGCAGGGGCTGCCTTGCCCCTCTGCTCCTTAGCCTGCTTCCTGCCAGGGTCTGTCAGCCAATAGGGATGGGTGGGGACAGGAGAACAGCTAGTTTTGCCTCAGCTTCTGCCAGTTTGAGGCAAAACTAGTTGCAGGGGAATGGAAGAATTTCCCTCTGCTCCCTGAGGCTGCCTGAGACTCACAGGGGATAAGGGAAGCAGCTCTGGGGCTCAGGAGGCAAAGACTTCCCCGCAGCTCCCTGGGTCTGCACCCAGGCTGTGGGGCCCTGGGCTGGGGTGAGAGAAACCCCCAAGGTGGGGACTACCCTGGCCCTTTGCTGGGCTGCATGGGCAGACACCCGGCTGAAAGACTCCCTCCCCCTCCCTCCTGTGGCAGCAGCTGAAGCAATCAGCAGCTGGGAAGGGGTGGCGGGGGGGGAATTCTCTTTGGCTCCCGAGGGCTGCCTGGGCTGGGGAACCCAGGCTGGAGAAAAACCCCTGAGGGGGAAGCCAGCACCAAGATGGGGGCTCCTTAATCCCCTGTGGGTATACAGCAAAGGTTTGGGAGCATGTACTGGGTAACCAGTCCAGGAGACTTGGCTGGGCTGGCAATGACCAACAGGCTGGGAGACCTGCTCTAGCACCCCGCCACCCGCCACTGCCCTGGGTCAGTTCAGGCCTCCCACTGCCTTTCCCAATTGAAATCTGAATGTCTGGTTATCAGTTTAACCTAAGCAGGTTAGAGGAAGCTGCCAAGATTGAATCGATTCTGCCTCAGGCTTTTTGACTATCTGTACTTAGCTCTGTTGTGTTATAGATTTGGACCAGCTTCCAACCACTTATACCAGCTTATGTGTAATTTCTGTCCCTAACCATGATGCTGGCAAAAAGGTTGCACCCTTTTCTTCAAGCACTGCCAATAGCTAGCCACACTGTTGTTATGTCAGTCCTGGATCACTCTAATGCATTCTAGGTGGGTTTTGACATTAATACTACCTAGAAACTTCAGTTAGAACAGACTGTGATTTCCCACTTAGGGCACGGACACCCTTACATTTGGAGCGGGCTCAAAAGAAGAATGTTTCAATAGGGATGCTGCTGATGGAAAGCACACAGCAGCTGTCACTTTCTAACAGTTACAGGAGTGATACAAATGTACCAAAACTCCGGATGAAGCCATGTTAAAGTCAGGGCTGTTTCACTACATTTTTATCATTCCTAGCTTGTCCACACATAACTGTTAGAACATAATAGCAGCTGTGCTGTCCAGATCAAGAGTACCCCTTCTCCTCTTGAAGCAATTCAAAATGTACACATGTCTATACCCTCATTAAATACTTTTTTCAAGACAGTATGCATTATATGATTATTAGTGAAGTTTAAGGTGATTCATAGATGGATCAGAAGGGACCACAACAGATCAGTGAGTCTGACCCCCTGCCTAGGCAGGAAAGAGGGCTGTGGTCAGATGACCCCAGCCAGATGCCTATCCAGCCTTCTCTTGAAGACCCCCAAGGTAGGGGAGAGCACCACCTCCCTTGGAAGCCCACTCCAAATTTTGGCCACCCTTACCGTGAAGAAGTTTTTTTCTGGATATCTAGCCTAAATCTGCTCTCTGTCAGTTTGTGACCATTGTTCCTTGTTATCCCAAGAGGTGCCCTGGTGAACAGAGCATCTCCGATTCCTTGCTGCGTTCCCCTAACAAATGTATAGGTGGCCACAAGATCACTTCTCAGCCTTCTCTTGTGGAGGCTGAAGAGGTCCAGGTCTCTTAGTCTCTCCTCATAGGGCTTGTCCTGTAAGCCCCTAACCATATGAGCGGCCCTCCTCTGGACCCTTTCGAGTCTATCAACATCCTTCTTGAAGTACAGTGCCCAAAACTGGATGCAGTACTCCAACTGCAGTCTAACCAATGCTGCATAGAAGGAAAGTATCACCTCCTTTCGTTCTATTTGTCATGCAGCTGCTGATGCATGATAAAGTGCGATTAGCTTCTAACCTGTCCAGGTCTGCCTGCAATCATTCCCTACCCTCCAGAGTGTACACTTCACCCCACAATTTAATATTGTCCACAAACTTGGACAGAGTACACTTCACACCCACATCCAAGTCACTGATGAAGGTATTGAAGGGTTCAGGTCCAAGGACCGAACCCTGAAGGACCCCACAACCCACATCCTTCTAGGTTGATACCGACCCATCTACTACCACTCTCTGGGTGTGATCGCTAAGTCAATTTGTTACCCACCAGACTGTGTAACCATCTATGTCACAGCTGTCACAACCCAAAGTTGTGATTTTTGTTTTGTGTGCACTTCGGCACTGCTAAATTATTTTCCCGCCAAATTGCAGCTTCTTTGCACGGTGGAGTTTTCTCCTACAAAGGAGAACTCCGGTGCAACAGAGAATTTTCCCGCCAATTTATAGCTTTCTTTGCATGGTGCATTTCTTTTGCATCTCAGAAATGCACGGTGCAAAGGAGTTCCCGCCATTTGTATGTTAATTCGAGCCCCATTATTGGCTTGTGTTAAATTATGCACACGTGGCAGCTAGCAATTGGCTTGCTAGCCGTATAAAGAGCTTGGGTGGTTTCCGCCCAAGTCGGAGAGAAAGCAATTGGAGTCCGAGAGGGAGAGCGTGAAGATCTCTAAGCGCTGCGGATCCCTACGAACCCAACGCATTTCTTAAGAAGGCAACAGAGGTCTAAACAGCCTCTGGCCTCTCCCCGTCGCCGAGCGCAATCCTAGACGTATCCCTATCCTATATACTCAATTGCCGAACCCGCGGAGCCTTAACAACCCAAGAACCGAATTTGTCGTAGTCCTCCAACGAGGATTTAAGCGGAGCTGAACCTGGGAAACTGTCCAGCCTACACCGCGACCATCTTGGGTGTAAGTAAATAATCTTTGAATCAACCACTACGCCTCTGTGACTAATTCTAGCCCGTGCGTACCTTGCCGCCCCGCGGTCCCGGGCTGCTGGCCACAGCCCGCGTGCGCAAAGACGGGTCCGCACATCGCTCCCGGCTCGCACATGGTGACATGGACGGGATCGGGAGGCGGCCCGCACAACAGCCTCTTAATTTATTTATGAGAACATAGGTGAGGGCTTTAACAGGTGATCCTCATCCTGTATGCTATCGCACCCTGGGGTGTTTTGAGATCCTTTCAAGGCTGCTGTAGGCTGCCATACAATGTTAGCACTGTTAGGTGTGCAAAAATTCACCAGATAAAATAAGACATTTCAAATAGGACTCCATAATGTTAAAATACCTTCTGCCCTATTGTGGTCTGAGTTCTCTGCAACAAAAGATTTGCTTTATCATTTTTCTATAGACAAAAAGCAAGTGAAAACTTGTTTTTCTGAGGGGTGTCTTGAGCCTATCAAGGAATGCCTTGAGTCTAAAAAGGTTGAGAACCACTGCCCTAAGTGGTTCAGTTCCTGACTGGAGATTGAAATTAATTGAGATAATTAAACTAAAAAATACTGTAATTTAAACTGGAAGCAGGGGATTGCAGGATGTTCTCAATGAAGGAATATTAGGTATATAATTCACCTCCATTCCCCATGGCCTGTCAACTTAATGTGGTGACCTTTAGGGCAAGCTCACTTGTTTTCCCAGGCTTTTACTGAGGGTAGACAAGGGGAAGATCAGGATTATAAGGTGAGTGATAGAAAAGAGCAAAAAGGAAGGTCTTTTATGAGAGGTTTATTTTTATTGTTCTGTTGGCCTATTTACTATGGTCTGGGGTTTCTGAACACTGCATCCACCTGGAGAGCTGTGCATAGGCAAAATGTATTCAGGTAATTAAATAAATACCACAGTTTGTGTGTATCTTTTTCAGCAGTACCATATTTAACGAAGTGCATTTAAAGTCTCTTGTTTAAGCCAACTACTAGGAGTTCATTTCTTCCAGATAAGATACCTAATATTTAATATTTTAAGTGCCATATACATTTAAAGTTTGTGATTAAGCCTTTGCATGGAAACTAGGTGCTTTTAGCTGGAGAAAAGAAATGTTAATTGGTGTTTAATACAAAGCCTGTACAATTTTAGAGGTGTGCTATTGAAATGTAGATGAGCTTAGATTATTCAAAACAGGGGAGAGGCAGAGATTTTGAAATGTTAATTAAAAACACATGGGATATGAAAGAGGAGAGGGAAAAAATGAATGTGTTGATTGTGAGAAATAAAAGAAACCTTTTATAATACAACCCCAAAAATAACAGTGTGAGTAACAATAGGGAAATACAGAGAGCAGAGGAAAGAGCTTTCAGTTCAAATGGCTACAAAGGGACCTAATTATTGTTGTGTTGAACATCGAGGACCAAACAGCTTATTTTCACCACCTTCCACACAAAAGCATCGCTTTGCTCACTGAGGGCTCAATCCTACTCCCACTGACATCAATGAGAGTTAATGGGAACAGGGTGGGACCCTAGGCCTACTAAAATGAGCTCAACCTAATAAAGCTCAGTCCTACCCAATGTACAACTCCCAATGGAGCAAATGGATTCAATTTACAGAATGTCAAGTAATTTAACTTGTACAGTTGTGATATTATTGAGAAAATTATACGGACTTCTTGGGAGGAGAAGAGACTACAGGAAGTAGCATAGGTGCCTAATCAGCAGGGATCCGGGTTTTCTATTCACAATGGATAAACATAGTTTAACCCAGATTTTCTCAATTTAAGGAGGCCAAGGGGAGGGCAGCAGGGTGGGGAGCCTGAACCCGCAGCGGTCAGGCCACACCTGCTCCCATGCCACCCAAGGAAAAGGGGGAGCCGGGCTCTACACTCTGCTCCATCGCAGCATCCACTGCCTCCTGTGGGTGGCAGTCGGGGCTTGGGTGCTGCTGTGGGGAGAGGGGGTTGTGGGTGCAGGTCCCTAGGTCCGTAGCCCTAGGAGCTGGGGGGACCCTCCAGCAGGGCTTGGAGGGTGGGGGACTGTAGTTGGGTTGTGAGAGGTACCAGCAAGGCAGGGGCTGTGGATGGGGAGTGAGGGGCCTGGACCTGTGTCCTGGTAAGTGAAAGGGGCAGGGGGAGCTCTGATTTTCCATGATAAAAAACCCAAAATCAAACACCGAAATTTACAGGTAGTTAGAATTTTATTATTGTGATTGAGGCACTGGTAGGGTTCCAAATTGCTTTAAAATGGTAAATATATCAATAAAACATTGTGTTCAACTGATACCTAAGATAGATAGATAGAGTGGTGTTTCATTTTAATCAGAGAATTTGCGATTTTTTATCAGAGAATCTGTGATTTTTAAACAGAGAAAATCAGGATCCCTGTTAATCAGGAAGTTACTTTTGCTGTCCCTTTCCAATGAACAAGTGCTCCCTTCAATAGCAGCCAGCTACGCTTGCCCATTCTAGCAGTATGATTCCATATTCCCACGCCTCCTCTTTACCACCAGCTCAACTGATAAAAAAAAAAAATTAAAATCAAGCACACCTACGCCAGACTCCAATCTAAATTCTTACCTAAACTCTACATGAGACTCTAAGAAGTTATTCTAGTGTAGGGCCTTATAACATGTCTTCTCCTTGTTTATATCAGTGCAGTTTCAGTGTATATCAATATAAACATGTTAGGTGCTCAGGCTCAACATAAAATGAATGGGTTTTCAAGGAAGAAGCAAGATATTTAAGAACAAATATTTGAAGGGTGATTATAGAGAGGATAGAGATAGCTTTTTCTCTGTGACTGTGACAAGACTAGCAGTAATCTCAAAATGCAGCAGACAAAACTGGGTTGGAAATTAGGAAGGACTTGCTCACTATAAGGCTGGTCAAGCATTAGAACAGGCTACCTAGAGAAACCGTGAACTTCCTTTCCCAATAAGTTTTCAAGAGCCGGTCAAACAGACACTTAGCTAGGATGGTTTACTCAAGAACTAAACAAGATGACCTTGTGAGGTCCCTTTCCAGCCCTACTTTCCTGTAAACCTATGGTTTAAATTTAATTTATACTGAAACAAATCAATTGAGGTGAACAGAGTTATAACATAAATGGGAAAGGTATCATGACAATAATAAAAAATAAGTTCTTTCCTGCTGCAAAATGCTCGAATCTGTTAAAAAGAAAACAGTAAACTACAGTCTAAGGGCAACGTCACATGTTAGACGGGATGTGTTAACTACACTTAAAATGCAAACATCCTCTTGTTCAAGCAGAAAAACACATACTGAATACACTTGTATTGTGGCAAAGTTATAACTTTTCATGCAAGGAACATGTCTGAATTGTATTATATAGCATGTATTCAGCTATTGCCAGACACTCTATGGAGATAATATGAGCAATTTGTGGTCCTCCTGGCACCTGCAGAATCCACTGGAAGGAGTAGATACAGTGACAGGAGTGGCACCCTCTCCCATCCCCATCCCTTGCCTCCCTCCACCCACCACCAGCAGCAGAGACTGGATTTGTGCCAGCATGCCAGGTATAGCTGCTCCCAAGCTGGGCAATCCTGGGCACATAGTTTCATAGTTGGTAGGGTCGGAAGGGACCTGAGCAGATCATCAAGTCCGACCCCCTGCCACGACAGGAAAGAATACTGGGGCCAAATGATCCTGGCTAGGCGATTATCTAGCCTCCTTTTGAAGACCCCCAGGGTAGGAGCTTGCACCATAGATTCACAGATGTTAGGGTCGGAAGGGACCTCAACAGATCATCAAGTCCAACCCCCTGCATAGGCAGGAAAAAGTGCTGGGGTCAGATGACCCCAGCCAGATGCCTACCCAGCCTTCTTTTAAAGACCCCCCA
>NW_005842001.1:600947-604817 GCF_000455745.1 Alligator sinensis
TCACCAATTGTTTCTGCCCATTTAGCAGGGGTCCTATTCCTCCCTGGGCCTTCCTTTTACTCCCTATATATCTAAAAAACAATTTCTTGTTGTCCTTTACTTGGGATGCCATCCTCAGCTTCCCTTGGAAGTTGGTTCCAGATCCTAGCCACCCTGACTGTGAAGTAGTGCTTCCTGACGTCTAGCCTGAACCTACTCTCAATCAACTTGTGGCTGTTATTCCTAGTTACTCCTGGTAGCGTTCGGGGGAAGAGGAATTCTCCCATTCCCCGCAGGTCCCCCTGGTAAGTTTATAGACGGCCACCAGATCCCCTCTCAGCCTTCTCTTGTGGAGGCTGAACAGGTTCAGGTCCCGTAGCCTCTCTTCATAGGGCCTGCCCTGCTGCCCCCTGACCATGCGAGTGGCCCTCCTCTGGACCCTCTTGATGTTGACCATATCCCTCCTGAAGTGCGGCGCCCAGAACTGGACGCAATACTCCAACTGCAGCCTGACCAATGTCGCATAGAGGGGGAGAATCACCTCCTTGGACCTGCTTGAGATGCATCTGTGGATGCGTGATAGGTGCGGTTAGCTTTCCTGACCACATCCCCACACTGTCGGCCCATATTCATCTTGGAATCAATGACGCCAAGATCCTTCTCTGCCTCTGCGCTGACGAGAAGGGAGTTCCCCAGCCTGTAGGTATGGTGCTGGTTCTTCCTCCCCAGGTGCAGTACCTTGCACTTGTCAGTGTTGAAACCTATCCTGTTCTCATCTGCCCACCCCTGTAACCTGTCCAGATCTAGTTGCAGCCTGTCCCTCTCTTCTAGCGTGCCCACTTCTCCCCACATCTTAGCATCATCTGCACATTTGAACGAGGAGCTTTTCACCCCCTCGTCAAAGTCACTGATAAAGATGTTGAACAGCGCAGGTCCGAGGACCGAGCCCTGGGGGACTCCACTGCCCACATTCCTCCAGGTCGAAAATGACCTGTCCACCACCACTCTCTGGATGCAGCCCTCTAGCCAATTTGCGAGCCATCTGACTGTGTAGGCATCAACGCCACAGTCGCCCAATTTTTTAATGAGAATGGGGTGAGAGACAGTGTCGAAGGGAAGATGCGGGCTTCAGGCACGACAGGGAAGATGTGGGCTTCAGGCATAGGGGTTGCATATCCTCATGGGTAGATGTGCAAGGTGGGGTCAAAGTCCCCAGGGAGAAGGGGAGGCAGGGAACAGCTGGTTTCAGCACTATCCAATGTGGGCTGAGTTCATTACTGTGCAACTGCTCAGAAGGTGCCATAAAACTTCTAATCCAGCATGGTAGTACTTACTATGATCTCACATATGCTAAGTGTTCCATGGCCCTAATTCAGATGCTACTGATTTGCTGTAGCACAGGACAAGAGGCTGAACTACCAAGATATTATAACTAATCCATCAGAGTCATTGTGAACAATCTTTATAATCAAATACCTGATGAATTTTATGCCAATAATATTTTTTAAATACTCAGAGCAAAGCTTTTTCAGAACTAGGCCTGAAGGATAACTAAACATTTAAATTTTTATTGCAATTGAAATTAATCTATCTTTTAGAAGTTAGCATATGATTAGTTCAATTCATATCTAATTTCATCTAATATAATTAATGGATCATAGAAGACTAGTTACTAAATTCATTAATGACATTTTAAGACAGCCATGATAGTCATAAGCTTTTTATGTACAAAACTAATGGACTGTAAAGTTTAATCGTTTCAGCAGGTAATATTGGAAATAGATCATTTGTGTCCTAAAAATAATCCTTCACTTCAGTTGTGTTTGCTTGGACCTAAACTGATGTTTGTCTTCTATAAGTACATTTATAAAATATTATATGCTGTTGTCCATACAAGCTCAAAATTCTACAGTTCTAGGAGTTTCTAGCAGTCTTTACTGAAGGACCATTTTTATATGGGAATAAAGGAAAAGAAATCCAACTGATTGATTTCCACTGGTCAGTACTGATGTTCAAATGCTATGGTTGGTAGAGACAAAAGACTCGATAGCAAAATGTTATGGTTGGTAGAGACAAAAGACTCGATAGCAAAAAGCTATGGTTGGTAGAGACAAAAGACTCGATAGCAAATATATTTGCTCTGTGGAGACTTACACCCTTAACTCTAACTTAAGCTGCTTGGAACTAGTAATGAACTGCAGAGCTCATATTACATGCAACTGAGCAGTCAGAACAAAGACTACAAATTAAGCAAGACTTTGTGAGGTTTGTTGGGTCAGAGTGACTTCCAAGTACCATGTGCCACTGGGGGCAAAATAAAATACCCTGAGTAAAAGAATGTAACAGTTAAAAGCTTCACCACAGCTCAAAACATCTGGATACAAGGGGCATGTCCAGACACATGCGGTCGTGCAGTGTGGCGCTGCAAATACATTCGCAGAGCCACATACCGCACAGTCCAGCGTTCTCCGTGCTGCAAGGCTGAGCTGCCCAAGCATGTGCTGCGCCAGGTTTTTTTTTCCATCAGTTTTTTTTGATCCCTGGATATCCAGGGGTGAAAAAAAACCAAAACAAAACTGCAGGAAACAAAAAAACAGAAAATGAAGCAACGCACGCTTGGCCAGCACACGCTGCTGAAAGGAATCCCTGTGGCTGCAGCCCCAGGAGGCCCCCAGGACCCCAGGTAAGGCTGCTGGCACTGCCTGCTGGCATTCCCCGAGGACAAAAAGTGGCGGCACAAGGTGCACCACTGCGACTTGTCCCCGGGGAACCAAATGTCCATGCATGCCTGGACATGCCCAAGGAGAGCAACTGGAGAAGTTTTAAACCATGCTTCCCTCTGATGTGGGTATCTCAACTCGCAAAGCACAGTAAATTAGTCAATGCTGAGCTTTGTGTTGCCACTCCTAGCATGCTACTCATTACCACTGTAGCGATCTTAAAGCTAGTTTTCACATATCTCTATAGTAGTACACCGCAATTACTTCTGCAGTGTATCTATAAAAAATGGTTACCAACAAAAAAAGATAACAGTTGGACAGCAGCCTTATTTCTGACAATATTAAAACTATCAGGTGCTTCAGAATCAGCCAATTTTTTTCAGTTAACTCAGCAGAGGAGGCTAACTATGAAACTGTATTGTAGACATTTGCAATATACTGCACTGTGTAAAAAATGAAACATGAAAGGTATGCCTTTAATCAGCAGCTAAAAAGGAAAGTAAAGCTATAGGAGGAATTTGGAGATACAAGCTTGGCTCTTCAGGTTTAGATCAACCAAGAGCAAACTGAAAGCAAAATGAATTTTCATTCCTTTTAAGCTGAACGCAGGTGCACAAGCCAATGCAGTGCCAGAAATAGTGGTATCAGCAGTGAAAGAAAAGCTATAGGCAGTAGAAGCTAAATAGGTGAAACTCAATGCTTATAGCTGTGCTTGTATTCTGACTAAG
Organism: Alligator sinensis; assembly: GCF_000455745.1. NCBI lineage: Eukaryota > Metazoa > Chordata > Crocodylia > Alligatoridae > Alligator > Alligator sinensis. The sequence goes on from NW_005842001.1 coordinate 604,375, forward strand.
GGAGCTTGTGAACTAAATGTTAGATAAATTAATTGGAAAAGATGCAATTTGTAGAGGAACCAAGTATTGGAAAAAATGTGTCAAGTCCTTGATAACCCCAAGAGGGTACATTCACTGGAACGAAAGACCAACACAACCGAGGAAAAGCCCAAGGAATAGCTTCCTTCCAGATGGTAGGGGAGCTCTGGACAGAATGCGGAAGGCCACCTCTTAGACTCCTTGGCTCCAAGAGATTACCAAACACTTTTTCTTCACCTCCTTCATTACTTCATCAAGCCAAGTTCTGTAGGTTTGTAGAATAAGGTCTAAAGCAATGATTCTCAACCTTGGTGTGCCAAAAGATCCTTGTAAGGGTGTTACAGGGCGGCCTTCTTCTGGACGGCCCTAGCCTGTGCCCACCAGTCCATGGCCCCGTGGATGTCTGCGTATCTGGCTCTGTGCCG
>NW_005842001.1:604937-619060 GCF_000455745.1 Alligator sinensis
AGGAATGTGACACAGGCTCCTCCCTCACCCTGCTCTGTGCTGAGGTGCCACTGCCCAGAGCTCCATGAGCACCACTGGCCACCACAGGCCCTGAAAGACGCAGCGAACTGGCTCTGCAACAGCTCCATTATGGCCACCATGGCAGCTGGTTCTGGGTGAGCCAGGGACTGTCAAGTACTGGGTTCAATGCTTACCTCCCTTCCCTCCCCTAGTCCCCCAAAGGATCATCCTTTGCTCTTCACAGCTCCCCCCCCACCCCCAGTGTGAACCTCCCCCACACACACACTCTGCCCTGGGCAGATGCCCCTTGGCCTATTCCCTCCCCTCTTCTGTGCCTTGTGTGTCCTGGTGCCCACATTCCTGCCCCTCCAATCCCCTTAGCACTTCCCAGTGCCATGTGTTCAGCTACATGTGCAGCACAGCACCTTGTCACTGCTGGCACAAAGCACCCTGGGTCCAGGTCCTGCCCATGCATGTCCCCGGGCTCTGTCCATTATAGCCCCAGGGCTGGAGTTCAGTGGGGATCACCCTGGCATAACTCAGAAACTGACTGGCCAATTTCCAGTCCGCAGCAGTGACCTGGAGCCACGTGTGGGCAGTTTACATGCTACACTGGAAGCAAATGTATACGGGACTAGGCAGAGCTAGAAAAGCAGAGAATACATCATCCCCTGCCAGCAGCCTGAAGAGGTGAAAGCCCCTGGTCTAAGGTAAAGCTGTCTAGTGGCTCTTTCAGCAGCTGAGAATTATCAAGATGCCCTGTTAATGTCTCTTTTCCTTTGTTCATAACCCTCTGCTAGAAATGGAAATGGTATCAGACACTGAGGCAGTGCTCAAGGTTTATCTTCTGGGAGCCCCAAGCAAGTGTTCAGTTTTGGGCCCCCATTCTTCACTAGACCTCCATATTAAAACATAGCCATTCTATAACAAGGGACCCTGACCAGTTGAGACAGCTGTGCAGCAGCATGGTTTGCATTACCCTGAAAGTAACCTTTTACCCAGGGATCTCTCTATGAACAAGGGATTTCCAACTAGCCAGCCCAATGCCCAGGCCTGACTATTGTAATTTCGACTCTCTTTAGTGCAAAGCAACAGAAAACAGAAGCCATACAGAATCAGGTTCCGAGATCTTGTCTCAAAGTGTTTCAATCTATAGACTTGATCTCTTAAATTATGGTCTCCAAATAAGAGGCAACATGATATGACACAGGCCAGGAAGCAGTCCTCTCTGTATACAATAAACAAAACTGTATGTGCCAACTAGAAATTTCAGTAACCTTTAACCTCTATCTCTCGCTCCCTAACTCCCACAGTATTTGTAGTCTGTTTAAATATAGATCTACCTCTACGGTCAAGAGAGGAAACTGGCCACTTCTTAAAAGAAACTGAAGTCAATAGTCCGTTTAGTGTGCTGTTTTATTCTATAAATAATGTGGACACATATATTCTAATCCTTGAGGCGCTTCGCCAAAGCAGAGCTATCTTAATGCTGTGAATGGGATTTAGTCTTTTTAAAGAATTATACACATATTTTAATTAACCTGAAACTTAATACCTGTTACGCAGCATTTGGATTTCACTGAGCTAAAAATTACTTGGATTCTTATTTACATGCAATATTAGTAGATGTTCTGCTACCGTGATGTGTACCATTATGTGCATAGCATAGATATCTATTTCTTCCCCTTAATTAAAGCCCCGAGACATCATTTGACCTTAGCCTCAAATCTATTTTTGAAGATTTCTGTCTTGCCCATATTGCTCAAACAAAGTGAACATATTTGATAGTTATTGATTAAGATTTAACACCCTGAAGCAATCTGGCTGCCTCCCATGCTATATAAACATATGTACTCATACAGATTTACACACCAGATGTGTAACAATTACAGATCACTGAATCACAAAGGCAACTAATTTATAAACATTGATTGTCCTGACAGGCTAGAATAACTTTAACATGGACCTTGCCAAACTCAACTCAACTGATATCCTTTTTGGGTTACTACAATGGCTGCTACATGCATTTCTGTCTCCACCACAGCAAACTATCTCATCTCTGCCTCATGTAGCTAGATGAATAATACCATATGTAACATGAAGGGGAGGGGGGAAGAGAGGTTACTGAGCATCAGCTGATCTTCTGTAACTGTTTTATCTGTCTGCTCTATCCTGACTCATATGGATGCTAAACCATGATTATTTAACAGGTAATTCCCCACCTATTTTTAACTTTGTATAATCTTACATATGTCCACCCACCTAGAAATCAATGAAGTGCAATGGGAAATCTCTCAAAATATTATAAAATGTTATGTAGCTATCTATTCTCCAAGAATTCACATTATCTCCTTACCCATGTATGAATCCAAGCCTGGTGACATTCTGCACTGGACATTATGTTGATTAGTTCCTGAAAGCAGAAGTACACCAATATATCGGTTGCCTATCAGATCAGCACTGAAAAAGTTAAATGACATTATCAGCTATCATCTTTTTTTGGAAATTGTAGAGGATAATGCTTACCAATAATTATGACTTCTGGCCAGGGACCTGGACACCTGGGTTCCTTCTCCCCTACAGTGCCAGGGCCCCTGAATATCTGGGTTCTCTCAGGAAATGGTGGGTTTCCCCTTGTAGACAGGCAGCATTCTGGCCTGCAAGAGGTCCTGCTTGGGGCTGCCGGAGCAGGATGCAGGTGGCCTATGTGCATGTGCATAGCTGCACGCATGCACATGGCCAGGAATACAGCTGGGAAGCATGGAGAGCAGCTACCTGCAGTTAAGTCTATGGAAGGGATGGGGCATGGGGGAGGGAAGGGGTATGTGGGGTGCAGATCAAGGCCCCCATGGTGAGGAAGGAGTGGGGCACGGGCAGGGCCTGGGGCTGGGGGTGCTGCCCAGCCAGAGTGGTGCATGGGACCCAGGGCAAGGGCAGGGAGTGGAATGGAGCCACTAGCAGCTCATCCAGAGGGTGTGGGGGGGAAGGGGGTGGCTCCCCATGACTGCACAGACCCCCCTGGGGAACACATGGGGAACACATGTCTCTCAAGACTGTGCACAGGGTGGATGCAGGCTGCTCACTGCAGGCTTGGAGCTCTCCGTTCTGCTGTCTTTCCCTCAGGAGCCCCGCACCAGCCATGTACCCGCTGTCAGCCCAGCCGCAGCGGGGGTGGTGAGTTGTGCCCCCTACTGCCAGGCTGGCTGGGGGCACCCAGCCAGCGGGGGGCTCCTGAGGCTAAGGCAGCAGGGTGGAGAGCCTCAAGCCCAGAGCAGTCAGTCCACATCCACCCTCACCCTATTCAGCTCTGCTCCACTTAAAAGCACCGCCACACTTAAAAATGGTGGTGGCAGCACTTGAACTAAAGATCATTCAATGAGCTTTAGTTCAAGCATCCCCGCCGCCATTTTTAAATACCGGGATGGTGATGCATGTGATGCAGGAGGCTGCTGGAGTGCACCAAAAAAAAAGTTTATGTCAGTATATTAAAATGCCTTGCATTATTACTAAATATTGGTTATAGTTTTCATAGATTTTAGGGTTGGAAGGGACCTTTAGATCATCAAGTCCAACCCCCTGCCCTGGTCAGATGACCCCAGCCAGGTCTTTGTCCAATTTCCTCTTAAATACTTCCAAGGAAGGAGACAGCACTACCTCCCTTGGAAGCGTATCACATATTTTGGCAACCCTCACCATAAAGAATTTTTTCCTGATGTCCAATCTAAATTTGTTCTCCCTCACTTTATGGCCATTGTTTCTAGTTACCCCAATAGATGACCTGGTAAACACTGTATCCCCTATTTCCTGCTGTCTCCCCATTGATGAGTTTGTAGACAGCCACAAGATCACCTCTCAGCCTTCTCTTGCGGAGGCTGAAGAGGTTCAGGTTCCTCAAATTGGTCCTCATAGGGTTGTTTCTGTAAGCCTTTAACCAGACGGGTGGCCCTCCTCTGAACCCTCTCCAGGTTATCTACATCCCTCCTGGACTGCAGCACCCAAAACTGGACGGAGAACTCCAGCTGTGGCCTGACCAGCGCCGCATAGAGGGGAAGTATCACCTCCCGAGACCTGTTTGTGATGCATCCACTCATGCAAGAAAGAGTGCGGTTAGGTTTACTTATTACTTCAGCACAAGATTATTCAGAGCTAACAAGTTTCTAAAGGTTGAATAACCTGAGGATTTAAAATGGTACCTCCCAATCTATAGAAGTGTTGATGATTCTTCCTTCATAGGTGCAGCACATGACGCTTATCTTTGTTAAACTGCATCCTATTCTGTTTCACCCACTTTCTCAATCTGTCCAAATGTGCCTGGATTCACTTCCTGCCCTCTAGTTTGTTTACCTCCCCCCATAGTTTGGTGTCATCTGCAAACTTGACAGGGTGCTTTCTACTCCTTCGTCCAAGTCACTAATGAAGATATTGATATTAAATAGTACCGGTCCCAGGACAGAACCTTGGGGGACTCTGTTGCCCACATTTCTCCAGGTAGAAACCGACCCATCCACCACCACTCTCTGGGTGCATCCCATAAGCCAATTTTCCACCCACCGGATTGTGTAATAATCTACATTGCAACTGTTTAGCTTATTTATAAGAACTGGGTGCGACACTATGTCAAAGGCCTTTTTAAAATTTAAGTAAATAACATCTACCTCTGTTCCTTCATCCAAGCATTTTGTGACCCGGTCATAAAAAAAAACAAAAAACAGGTTAGTCTGGCAGGATCTGCGTGCTATGAATCCATGCTAGTTGCCCCGTAGCATTATTTTACCCACTGGTCTCCCACAAATGTGATCCTTAACAATTTCCTCACAGGTCTTGCCAAGAATAGAGGTGAGGCTAACCGGCCTATAGTTACCTGGTTCCTCCTTCCTCCCCTTCTTGAAAATAGGGACCACACTGGCCCTCTTCCAGTCCTCCAGGACCTATTCTGAGCGCCACAAGTGCTCAAACAGTTGCGCCAGTGGATCCGTTATGACTCCAGCTAATTCCCTAAGTAGCCTAGGATGAAGATCATCAGGACCTGTTGACTTAAATACATTCAACCCCTCCAGGTGCCCCTTTACTAGGTCAGCACTAACAGTTGGTGGGCTGATATCTATCGCGTGCTTACCTAAAGTCCAAATGGGATGCATGTTTGTATTCGTGTCCAGGAATACAGATGCAAAGAAGTCATTTAGAAGCCCTGCTTTGGCCATCCTATCTGTTACCAGTTGCCCATCTTGAAGGGGCCCTATGTTACCCTGTGCTTTCTTTTTGCTGCCTGTTTATTTAAAGAAAGACTTTTTGTTATCCTTATCTTTTGCTGCCAGCCTAAGCTCCATTTCTGCTTTGGCTCTCCTCACCGCTTCCCTGCAAGCTCGAGCCAAGCAGGTATACTCCTCCTTGATGGCTGCCCCCTGCCTCCACAGCCTGTAGAACTCTCTTTTCCCCTCCAAGCTCTCCTGGATTTCCCTGCTCAACCAAGATGGTTTCTTTGCTTGTTTGTCCCCCTTTATGTGTACTAGGATGGTCCCTTTCTGTGCCTGCAGGATCAGTCCCTTGAGAAATGCCCACCCTTCCTGGACTCCCATCTCTCCAATGCTTTTACCCGTCAGTCCCTCCCTAACTAAATCTCCTGAGCTTGTTGAAGTTGGTTTTCCTGAAGTCTAGCACTTCAGCCCTACTAGCTATCTTCCCCACCTGTCGCTGGACAGTGAACTCTATCAATAGGTGATCACTATCCCCTAGGCTATCTTGTACCTGCAGATCCCCCACCAAGTCATCCCCTATGGCCAGCACCAGGTCTAATAAGTCATTTCCTCTAGTGGGAACATTTACCTCCTATGTTAGATGCAGATCCTGTAAGCAGGTTAGAAACTTACGTTAATGTGCAGACCTTATTGAATTAGCATCGGCCAATATGGTTGGATAATAATCAGCTATCATTATCGGCCAAGAAAATATTTATTGGTGCACCCCTACCTGCAAGATAAACTTTTGAAAAGTAACTAAGTTCTTTAGAAGCTTAAGTTCCTGTTTTTTTTAATTATATGAAGCAGCTCCTCGAAAACATTTAAGTATCTAAAGATGAAGACAGAAAATCCCCAAAAATATCTAAGGAAGTTAAATGCCTAGCCCAGATTTTCCAAGGGATTTTCCAATGTAATTTACCAGTATGTAGGCCTTTTTGAAAATCCCAAAGGTGTTCACCTGCCCCTTTAGTCAACCAAACACCTTTGAAAAAATCTGACCCTTTAGAAGCCTGCGTTTTACTGGAAGTCAATGTTAATTAAAGTACTGAATTAACACTTTTGAACGTTTCACCTTCAGTCCTCCTGGAGGGACCAGGGTGTTTGAAGAGTACGGAGTTTGGAGTGCGGAAGGTTTTTTAGTTTGAAATGAATATATGTACATGTGCTTAAGTAGCCTATTATGGAATAAATCCCTGTTGTAACGAAGACTGGATCCCAACCACCACAACAGCCAACAATACAGATCACGAAGCCTACAATGAAGAAGATGAGTATTAAGAACAAAGATTTGCAGTTAAGGGGATCTGGCTATAGAACAGTCTTCCAGGAGAAATAGTAAAACCAACAAAGACAGTCAACTGACTCCAGGGTCTGGCTATCTCTACCTTTCAGTAGCTATCTCTGAGGAAGCCTTTTCATTACTGTGCAAACATATCTCTATTCCCAACCCTCGCCCAACTCCTCAGTCCCTCCCCATGAAAAAATCCCTACTCAACAAACAGCATTCTGGCCCAGAAAACAAAGAAGAATCAGAGGCACTAGGCTATTGCTACTTGTTTATGCAGAAAGTGTTCTGACACCATAATGATAAGAGTGGCAATATAAATCCTTAGGTAGCAGATAGATTTTGCCTAGAGATAAATAATTACACAGAAAATATTTTGAAAATCCAGTAATGCCTCTCTCCTTTTCCATCCACTGCAAATCCCTGCTAGGCAGGGTTTTGATGAGATATATAATCCTGTCATCCACAAATATATTCTACTGATTTATCAGGCATGAGGGAAAAGATAAGATTAAGAACATCAGCAAAGGTGGGAACACATGTCTTGTGTGTGCCTTCCACTCCACAGTCCTTTGCCTTTGTTTTGCATAACTACATTTGAATACATTTTACATTCAAGATATCATTATTTAGCAGGTACGGATCACACAAAAGATGTGTGTGGTATTTTACATAGCATAAAAAGACATGGCTTCCTCCCCAAAGAGTTTACAATACAAACTGATTTCCACAAGACAGGATGCTGTGGGAAATATATGGCATAGCAATATAAAGTAGGCAACTTTGGTAAAAGTGTTTTATGATGCTACCTATACTCTAGGTTAATATGTGTTTTTATACCTGTATGTTACTACTCTTGAGTTCAATGGAGTTATGTTGCAGCTTCTTTACCAGATTGCATTATATTTCTTCACAGTTCCTATCTATGTTCAAATGTAAGCAACCCCTTGGGAACGTAGCCATTCAATATTTGAGCTGATAGCTTAGCAACTTTGCTGCCATCTCTCTCAAGAGAACTTGTTAGGTGTAATGCCTCTATGGAGAGGATTAAGTAACAGTTTGTACCAAGTCTTGAGAAAGGTAAAAATAATTATGTTCTCACTTCAATGGTAGGCCATCTCCTTTACTATGACAACCAATTGCATTCTGTACTGCAATAGAGTTAAAAAAAATAGTGTCCTTAATCAGGGAAGGCAGTTTTATTTATTCAGCAGTAGGCATCTGAAATGCCTATCATAAAGAAGCTATAAAAACATTTGAACAGATATATATTTGTTTTTCAAAGGGTGGAGAGAGAATATCTAAGGCATTGCTTGGAGACAAGTCATAAGGATTTTTGAATTTGTCAAGCTTCAGCTGACCTAAGGTTTAGGAAAATATTGAATGAGTGAAACATGAAACAAATAGAAACATAATAGGCTTTTCACATTTGGATGAGAGAAGCAATATAGCTGTTGAGACAGTATCGATATCTATAAAAGTTATAGTGCATCTTACAGGATGATTCCAAAACTACTGCACTATTCAAAACTACAATAGCAAGGGGACCTCTCTTCTCCACCTCTGCTTCTAGTGGTCAATTTGTCTCCTGACTTCTCCCCCTGCGCCACGGCTGTCCTGTGCCCTACCCAAGCCCCAGCCACACTCTCTCCCTCACCACAGGGACCTTGATCTGTCCGTCCCTCCCTCCACGCACCTTCCCTCCCCCCGCCCCTTCCACCACAACAGATTTACCAGCTGCACACAGCTCTCCATGCTGCCGGGCTGTGCTCCTCATCACCTACATGCTGCGCTACACCTGCACACATGCACGGGGCATTTATCAGCCACATCAGGCAAAAAAAAAACAATTTCCAATACAGTCGATTTTCTTTATATCGGTGCCAATCCGATAACGGACCAATGTATCAATGCACCTCTAATAATTAAGCTGTTAATAAGGTTACCCAGTATAAACTCATTTACTACAAATGCATAAGCTCTCTGCAGAGCTTATAAAGTCAGCAACCCTCAGCTTGAAGTACTTTAAGAAGGCTTTAAATACAGGCAGTTTTATAAAATGGATAAAAGGACATTAAGGACCAGGGACAGAAATGGCATTAATAGTTGTAGAACCACACACGGGTTAGGAGAGAGATGTCTCAAAATGCCCAAGCTGCTAGACCACTCCCCACACCCCCGCTACCCATATGCCTCTATTTCCCAACCTTACACACCAGAAAATGTATTGTAAATACAAGGTTAAATCCTAAGACGAAGTCAATTTTTAGCAAGCCTTAAATCTTGGGTAGCTTCACTACTGATGTTGAAAGCCTATAGTTATTTTAATAGAGATTCTGTTTTTGCATTATTCAGACTTTTACAAATTGGGTCATCATTTCTTGGTTATGGTTTTCTGAAAGTATGTTGGTACCAGTACAATTAACTTTTGTGAAAATAAAACCAGGTGCAAAATATTTGCTTCAGTGGAGATGAGCTTCCTTCCGTGATGCATTGAGAGATAAAGTAATTAAAGTGTTCATACTAGGACTGTGAGATATTTTGCTTTGGGCAGCACTGTGTATTTACATATGAAACAAATCTCACTGAAGCAAATCAGGATCCTATTGAAATCCATGGGAGTTTTGCCATTGCCTTCACTGATACAAGACACAGGCATAATGCTGTCATAAAAGTCCCCCAAAATTACACAATTTTAGCCAAATCATAGGAACTACAGTGCATAAAAGTTCATTGACTAAACTGCTTAGACTGCCTTTAGGGCTTCTTGGCCAGTGTTGCTGATTGTTTCTTAATGTCCTTTCTGCTAAGCTAGTATATACTTGATCATTAAAACAAACAACAATATTCTGCCCAAGACGACCAGGCCCTACATATGCATCTGCCTGATATTTCATGACAAGCGCAATATAAACAATGCTTTGTATTTAAAATCGTTGTTTCTTATTTAAAGGATGAATGAATATAAAAACTCACAACTGTGTGTGTGTGCGCGCACGCACCTACCTATTTCACATGCTAAAAGATAATAGCAAATGCTTTTCCAACACGTTATAATTTAATTTGATTGTAAGATCTTTGGAAAGAGAGTGTTTTCCTTTGTAACTTTATAGCTAGGTACAGACATTCAAAAAGCCGGGGGGGAACTAAGATATGTGATTTTCTGTAAGTGATGTAGCTGAGATCAGCAGCAATAGAACATACATTGACATTTTGGGGGGGGCTGGGGGGGCAGAACCATTTTTAAACTAGTCTGCGTGTGCCGAACTTCTGTTCTGTTATGGGTATAGACCGGTTTTGTATGCTGAACTTCTGTTCTGTTACAGGTATAAACCAATTTTCAATCACTTATACTGGTAAAGGTGTAATGTCTGTACCTAGCACAGTGAAGTCTCAAGCTTGATGGGGACCTCTAGAAGTGACTATAATATAACAATAAGTTAAAAATTGGGTATATAAAATGACAAGTAAAAAATGGATTAATCTGAGAACCACTGGGGTAAAAGTCCTGGAGAAGCTTTTTTTCAGGGTAACAAATGTTTTGAACTAGATCTGAAGCCCACAGTGACCAATCTTTCCACACTTTCCAAACAGCGAACTAGCACTGGCATTTTAGCTGCCTAGAAGAATCATATATGCTCCCACCTTCACCTGGGAATGGTATTCACCTCTGTGAAAGTATAAAAGCAAAAATGAAAGCAGTGATCTGAAAGAAACTCTGGTATAAGTATGAAAGGCACAGCATTTGATGGAAAATAAAAAAAAAAATTCATTTTTTCCTTCAACTGTTACTTTATTTCTTTCCTGTGGGAGAAACAGCAGGAGGCAAAAATGAAGAGTTTTTTTGTCCCCCTTGTGAGACTTCAGGTTGTTAAATGCTGCAATTATTCACAAACGCCAGGACAATCGGAAATATTTTTTAAACTCTTCTTCTTCTATGTTTCCTTTTAGTCCTAAATAGTAATATCAAAAATAATTGTTCACATAGTCAAAAAATATATGGTCATGGTCTTCCACATTGCCATTGGCATTTGTCAACTAACAGAGCAACTATTGATTGTGTGATACTGCTTGAAGACTGAGTACAACATGGCATGATTAAAGGAAATGGTTTAAAGCTTCAGTGTTTTACTGCACTTGCCTCCAAGGATAGTAGCTATTCCTGAATCAAACTGCCTACAAAGGTCATAAGTGCGGGTACCAACTAACAACAGCAACATTGCATACATCCTCAACATTTATTTTATTAAAAAATGGATTTTTTTTGGTGCATCCCCATAGCCCATGCTTGAGCACATAAAATACCCCATAAAAGGAGTTAGCAAGTAGAGGCGCACAGTTGGATGTAACTGATGACACTGGGAGGCATTTTGCTCTCTTTAAAATATATTGTGACAATAAAACATATGGGAGTGTGGGTAGAAGAACTACGAATATCCAGCCTTCTAGAAACGATGCCTCCCCAACACATGCAGCAAGAATGGTAGCATAGCTAAGGGTGGTGCACAAGGCAATAAACCCAGGTGCCGCAGCCAGTGTGGGCAGCGGCACAGGGTTGTGCCCCTCACTCCTACCCCCGCGTGCAGGGGAAGTGTCGCCAGGACAGTGTAGAGCTCACAGGGGTAAGCAGCTTTCCTGCATGGCCCCACTGTACCCTGCATGCCGGTTGCACATGTTATGCTGCACTGTGGAGGCTCCAGGGGAGAGTAGCAGGGCAGGGTGCATAAGCCCACAGTGCGCATCTGCCCTGCTCACAGATCTGGCGTGCACCAGTCCCCCTTGCCCCCCAGGAGTGCACACTGTGGCCAGGAGCCAGCCCTGCCTGAGCCCATAGCAGGGAGGCACGGGAGGGGAGCCAGCTCTTCTGTCGGGGGCAGGGGGCTGCAGACCTGGGTCCCTGACCCCATAACCCTGGCAGCTGGGGACCCCCTCCAGTAGGGTTGGGGGGGCAGGGGCAAGGGGCACCAGTAGGGCTGGGGGAGGGGGGGAGCAATGAGGGGCACAAGCAGGGCCGGGGGGCTGTTGTGGGGGGAGTGAGGGGCATGAGCAGGGCCAGGGGTTGTGGGTGGGAGTGAGGTGCACAAGTAGGACTGGAGGAGCTTTGGGGAGCCTTTAATTTTAATTCCAGATTTGGGGGGGTTTTATCAGAGACTTTTCAATTTTTTATCAGGAAAAAAACAGAATCCCTGCTTATCTCTACCTATTTACCTTCTCACTGATATCCTACCACACTTTTAGCTTCTCTCATTCCTTGGAGTCTCACACCAGCCAAGATTTCCTATGCCTGACGAAGAGTGACTGTGCCCGAAAGCTTACTAAGAACTTTTTTCCAACTATTTAGTTGGTGTAATAAAAGATATCACATCTACCCAAAAAACCTTGCTTGCCTGCAACAACTGAGACATTCTACAGATAGCAAAGTACACCGGGACTGCATGATCGCTCACAACTTCCTTCTGGGAAGAAATATTACTTGAGGATCTGACATTTATAGGACTCATTTACATTTCCATTTCATATCTTTACTAAAAGCATTATGATTCTACTAAAAATATTAGTATAACACAAGGTAGTTCAGGTGACTGATAAAAGTATTAAAAAAATAAAAAGCCTTTTCCTGGGTCAGTTCTGGCCTGGGCCAGCAATGAATAAAACTCATAATTAAAATTTCATTACCCTGTCTAATGGCCATTCAGCATTTGCGCGCAAATGAATTGCTGGTCTCAGTCTAGGTAATAGTGTCCACATCACAGAAACACACTGTTGCAACAAGCACATTTTTGTTGACTGTGGTGAAGGACCAATCATTAAGTGGGCATTGAGACTAAGTTCCTGTGAAGCCAGCCCTTCTGGAAAAAGGCAGGATATCTGGATGACAGTCTTCAAGTACCTGGTTTATATATATGGACAAATGTTTGGATTTACAATGAGGAGTCATGGGTCTCAGGCCCCCAATTTTTCAGGGGCTCCATAAACATTAGTGCTGGACTGTCAGCCATGGAGCAAGGGCCATGTGTCTGCCATTGTGATTTTTCCTTGTTCCTTATTCTTAGTCTATTCATTGTGTGCCTATCATTCCAAAGTAATGTTGCTGTCAAAGATATTAGAGAAACTACAGACGACAAACAATAGTGGATTGCAATAGTGGACCAGCAATTTCATGGGCTTCAACTACAGCTGTCACCTGAGAAGAAGATTTACAAGAGGATTCCCACACAAAGCCATCTGCAACAAAGCCAAAACTCATTTTGGTTCTGGATAGACTTGTGACTGGTGAGTCCACAGGGAAATTGGCTACCTCAGTGTTACTTCAAGTGACATTTTTTAAATTCTAAACCAAAAAGTGGTAAATGTGGCTGAGGTGGAAGAAAGAGAAAAACGAGCCCTATTCCCTTCCCCAATACATGATTAAAGCCCCTTCCTCCCCCATACCATACATCTGCACTCCAAGTCCTTTATCAGTGGCATTTTTTTAATGGGATAAAAACAAGTCCTCCTTACACCGTTTTGACAAGCTCACCGTATATAGATTTCCACCTTACTCTGGAAATGTGACATTCAGAAATGGATTTCCGGATTTTGTTACTCTTAGTGATGATGATGATGATGATTAATTGATGGGGTTTTTGTGCAGCTCTATAGTTATACTAGCTTACAGTGGCTGCCACAACTCAACCATCTGTAATGAAAAATATACTTTAGTTTTGGCACAGACTCGCCAGAAGTCTTCAATCTTCATTGAGCGCAAGTGTATTTTTTTTGTATTTCCTTCAAGGCAAAAGTACACCACATTCTTCGTCAATTTTAAATTCTAAGACAAATACTTTCACTTCCAGTTTGCTTCAACTGAAATCATCACTGAGAGACTATGCAGCCCTGTAGGAGTTTTATTACATAAATATGCCATCTAGAAAACCTATATGTTGTTCTACAGGATTATTTTATAGCCCAACAGTATTACCATGGTGAGCTGTAAATTACTATGCAGTCAGAAAAGATTAATTCATCCCTCTTTGGAATTAATATGCAATACTAAAGGATTATGTTATGGTCCTCTTTAATTACTTATGATGCCCTACAGAAACAGAAAGATACAACTCTAAAATATCAGCACATTTATGTTTGCAAAATGTTGCTTGCCTGATGTAACATTTTCATATGAGACATTATGCCACTACAGTCTTCCTTTGCCTTCTGCACGTCAAGTTTTTACATAGGGTAAAAATCTTAATTACAGTTATATACTAAATTAAAAAAAAAAAATCTGAGTCATTCCCAAAAAATAACCAGGCACAATAAGCAAATACATTAAAAAAGGTTTTAACTTAAAGATATATTTAGATATTATTTGCAGTGGCATTAAGGGCCTTGGGTGAAATTCTGGCTCCCCTCAAGACACGCAGAATTTTGCCATTGACTTCAAAAGCAGTAAGATTTCACACCCTGTTTTTACAGCCTAAAGATAAAGGGGGAAAAGAATGGTGATCAGTGATTATTTATGGGTGGGGTGTTCAAAAAAGCCTAATGATCTATCTAGTAAAAAGAACCAGAACAACAATTTGTGCTTTTCACCACTGCTGCTCAAGTAGGTATGAGGGCAT
>NW_005842001.1:619091-635199 GCF_000455745.1 Alligator sinensis
CATTCCTGTATTGAAATAGGTGCTCCCATTTCAAAATAACTCCCCATTTAACAGAACAATGTCTCTGTAAATAGGACATTCTTATTCCAGAATGAAAAATATCTACACGTACTTGGATAGAGACAAGTAAAAGAGTTAATTAAACCCATCTAATTATTTTGATTTCAGTTAGGATTGAGAGAAATCTTAATGTAATTAGGGACCCACATCTAAGTGAACAAAAATAATGGGATTTTAACATATAATACCTTTGTACTCTTGAAAATTCTCTCTCACCTATTTGCATTGCAAGAATGTGGATCCGTTACTGGTGTCCATTGTGTTAAATGGACACAGTTCCTGAACCACAAATATGCAATAACCAAGCATAACGAGCAGTAAGAGGATGGGAGGATACCCAATACAGATCATAGAGCGACACACACATCTTATGTATACAATTTATCAAGAATGCATCCCGAGAAGGAGGTTGTTCAAATATGCTGTATTAATGCAAAGGAAGAAATCAAAATAATGTAAACTTGTAGCAATAATCACTATTGTTGATTAAGTGAAATGCCATGTGTGCAAGGAGAAAAACAAAAATATTTCAGGCAGTGCTAATGCTTCTAATTACACCTCCCTAGAGCCTCCTGCTAACTGGACCATCAGTGTAATATAGTGATCACAGATCATTCCCTCCAGCCCCTTTTAACTATTGTAGATCCTGCTGTAACCAATTTAAGTCACTATTTATTTTGACCTTATTAAGTCAGAGCTTGTCTTAGATCATAAGGATCTTTATGACAAGATTTCCCTACCTAGCCCTTTAAATTTAAAATTAAAAAAAAAATTAAAAGGTTTCCACATTAAGCTACTTCACTGTTATGTTTTGTTTCATTTTTGATGGCTAATCTGTCTGAATATCATTACACATGTAATGGCTAAAGCCAATAATGAGATGGTTATCAACTAAGCAAGTGATTTGCAATTTTGTCCATCCCACTCGCATCCACAGAACAATCAAGTGGCTCAAATTTGACCACCATGTCATATTGAAGAATGACTAAGGTGTGTTTTACTTGGTTAATCCTCTCTGAATAACCAATTACCTGACTTCAACTCATGGGGGCATCTACACATGCACACTTAATGAGCATTAGCCCAATTCAAGGTGCATTAAGGGTGAATGTCTACACATGCGCACCCTTAATGCACATTAAAAATGGCAATTTAAGGCTATTTGAACCTAAATTTGAAAGCCTCCATAAAGCAGGTATCAAATTTATATGTGAATAGTTAAATCGTAATAGTGAACACGTAAACACCCTAATACACATTAATGAGGTTGTGTGTCCATTGACTTGGAGCTAACTTTAGTCCCAAGTCAGTCCGCACACCTGTGTTAATGAGCATTAAGCACGTGCGATGCATGCCTAACTCGCCTTAATGCGCATTAAGTTTAGGCGCACATAAAAGCACGTGCAGACACACCCATGCAACTACAAAATAAACAATTGCAAATTGTTTCTTAAAGTTGCTAAGGTATGTGTTATGTGTGACCTCTATTTCTATTTCCTGTCAGATTATTATAAAGTGTTCACCTTTTGAGTAGTACAAACTGGGACACAGTCCGGGATACTCCATAGATCAGTGGTTCTCAGCCTTCTTAGACTCAAGGAATCCCTCATCAGACTCAAGGCAACCCCCCATAAAACTTTTATGAATTGAGTGGCACCCCATTTCAAAAACTATTTTATTTTATTTTACCATTTTATTACTGGGCCAACCTCTTTGCAGAGGCGTAGATAGTGGGGGTGGGGGAGCAACTAGGCAGGGAGGGGGTGAGCCTGCCCTTATCTGCTCGTCTCCTCACATTTGAAGCCTGAGCCTGACTTTTTCTGCTCGTCTCCTCACACCTTGCTCATCCTTATGCTTTCTGCAGCCACCCTTCAAACGATCTTGTGGTATGCCAGGATACTCCGGCACCCCAGTTGAGTATTACTGCCAGACCTCCATAATTAGTAGTAGCCTATAGACCACTTCTGTTACCAGTTAACATAGCTTCCTTAGGGAGGTGCTGTGGATGAGCTGATGAACTCTGGATCTCAGAAGACATAGCAGGGACAGTGGTATGTAAATGTAGGAAAAAATCTTCCCAATTGGGGACTAACTGAGGAAGAAACCCTCCACATTTGGGGCAAAATCAGCATTTCAGGGACTCTCTGGGGATCTAGTTCCAAAACTTAGAACTGTCCTTGAAAATCTGGGATTGAATGGTCACTTTAATTTACCCTGCCTTCCACCTGTCTTCAGACTAACATAGCTCACTACCTCACTTAAATTTATACATTCCAGGCTAAAAATGTGACATAAGAATACTGAGTTATTTAAAATAATATGAAAGCCAAGAAATCCCCTTAGGCTAGAACATGGTTAAAATAAAGGCCAGATTCTGATCACTTTAATCAAGTTGAACAATGCCATGTTCAATAAGTAACTCTGTGGAAGTCAAAGGGTGTTCATGGGAATATGGTATATTCACTATGATTAATGAGGTCAGACTCTGTCCACACTTGAACCAGAGAGAATTTTGAAGTTCTCATTAATATAAAAATATCAATAAAGTACTGAAAGAATTAGGAGGAAAACTCACAAAGGGAGCCATCAATAGCATTGAAAATAAAATTTAACTCTTGTGACCCCTTTTCCCCATCTTCCCTTTCCTACTGAAGCAACTGCTTCTCCCAAAAACAGCTGTATTTTTTTTCTGCTTATATTGCACCTCAGTGAATTGAAATAAATAGGTTGGGACCCTCATGAGAAGAGAAATGACATCCGTTCTTAGAATCCTAACAGAAAAAAATACCCTGCTGACTCTTAGAACTGGAAGGGGGAATAAAAGCAAACAAGATAAATCATAGAGTTTAACTCTGTTACTTAAAGAATTCCCCTTTCATAGCCTGGACAGACCTATTTTTATTGCACGTTGGATTTTTTTCCTTTGTTCACAGACCAGCTGAGAATATATATTTCCATGATGGCAAACAACATGGAGATTCTAATGAAAGATGTCAAACTAAAGAATCATGGCAGGCATGTTTCCTGGAGTCACAGCACTGTTGGGACTAAATCTTATTTCCCCCCGTCACATGGCCAAGTGGCACTTACGTGGTCACAGAACTGCAGAGTTTTATGGCCAGCTTGGATTATACTTTTACTTAATGCAAAACATGAGCTCACTGTAGGTGTCCTTACCAGAAGTAAAACAGAAGGGGCAAGCCCTGCAGCCTTTTAATTCAACAGTTTAGTGGCTAGGGTACCAACCCAAGCAGGAGATGAGCCAGGCTCTAGGTCCCAGAGAAAAAATACCCTGTTTGAACCTGTATTCCCTGCTTCCCAGCACAGCTCTCTTATCATTAGGCCATAGGCCAGACGCTGCACTCTCCAGCCCTCCTTCATACATGGAAATATGAAATCAGAATACACATAGCTTTCCCCCTTCATTCTGACTAGCTGGGACAATTCAATTTCAGTGTAAATCAAGATAACATTGTGAAGCTAAATATTATTTTGTTAGGAAATTCACAGATCAAACTTTGAGCTGCTGCAAATGTGCCAAATCATATTTTGCAATGTCATGGTACTACTCAAGACACTATAGAAGAATTGCCTAGATTTCTTGGAGCAATATTTGTTCATATTTTATGCATAGTTCCATTTCTATGTGCATCAAGTCCTTTTACTGAAATGTTAAAAGTCAATGTTTTCTCAGTTTTGCAGTGGACTACATTGTACATTGTAGTAGGGGTGGCCAACCTGTGGCATGGGTGCCACAAAGTGACATGGGCAGCCTCTGTGTGTGGCACGTGGCAGACTGGGGAGGGGATACGCCAGTGGCAGATAAGGCAGTGAGCAGAAAGAAGAGCACAGGGTAGGAAGTACCAAAAAAACCAAAAAAACGAAAAAAAAAAACAGAACAGCAGCTTGGTCAGGAAACACAGGGCGAAGAGCAAAAATCTGAGAGGACCAAATTGGGTAAGGGGCAGAGATAGGAGAGGGTATAGAGCAAATACGTAGATTCCTGCCAAAAAGGTTGGTCCCTACTACATTATAGTATTTTCATTTTTTTTATTTTTTTTCTTTCTACTTCTTTACACACTGATCATCATATCAGTTTATCAACCTTTACTGTGGTGAATTACATTAATATTTCATCAAGCTTTGCATTGTAAGACATCTTCTCTGACCTTACTCATGCCTTATACCTCAGATTTTCTTACAATTTAAAAGGGAAAAAATTATGTCAGTTAATCCACTAGCTCAGATTATCCGATTCCTCTGTTGAGAAAGGGAAAAGTCAGTCCAAAGACTTGCATGGAACACTCAATCCAGCATGTCTGTCTAAAAGAACAGTTTCAAGAAATATTTATAAGAATAATGTAAACTTTGCAATAAAATCAAAAACTCCACACAGGTGTCAAAAACATCCTAACAGCAAATCTTTTTTCTAGGATTTTTAGGTACTTAATTCAAATCAATCCAAAACTCCCTTTTGACAATGAACACGCCCTTTGTGAGAATTCAAATATACCACCACAGTAGGGTGACTGTGGCACGATGGCACAGCCAGAGCAGAGCAGAGCCAAGTCGGAGTGGATGTGGGCTGCCCACTGAGGGCTCAGGGCTTCCTACCCTACTTCCTTTCCCCAAGAACCCCACACTGGCCACATGCCCCCTGCCCTGCAGTGTGGGGTCCAGAAACTGTGAGTGGGCAGAGGGTGCCTCACTGTGGTGGCATGGCCAGTGCTGTGCTCCTGGAGGAGGAAAGCATGGCAAGGAGTCCCAAGGCTTCAGAGGGCAGCCCACATCCGCCCCTCCACCATGCACAAATCTATGGGGCACATACCTACCTATGCCCCACCCCCACGAGTCCAGCCAGTGGCAGGGAGCTACCAGCCCCCGTTCCATGGACATACTGCCTGTGGCTCCATTCCACTCCCCACCCTGGTCCTGAACCCTATGTGCCACCCTGGCTGGGCACTGACCCAGCCCCTGCTGTACTCCCTCCCTCACTGTGGAGGCCTCAATTTGCACTCTCCTATCCCCCTTGATCCATAGACTTACCTGTAGGGACTTTCTCTCCGCACTGCCAGGCTATATTCCTAGCCCGTGCATGTGTGCGGGCATGCACGTACACTTGACACCCAGTGTGTCCCGCTCCCAGCAGCCCCAAGCAGCCTACAAGGGAAAGCCTGCTGCTTCCCAAAGCCGAATCCCTGCAGAATACTGCAAACCCAGGACAAATGCTGTCCTGTAGTCATGCAGCCCGGGACTGGGACCTGATACTCCCATTCTAGGACTGTCCCACCCAATTAGGGATGGGTGGTCATCCAACATCACAGTGAGAGAACTGGAAAGCAGATTGAGCTGCAAAAGTGACACATCAGTATCTCATTCTAATTGTGTAGGAAAGGCTGAGTTTTTCTCCAGGGTAAATGCACAAAAATATCAAGTTATCTACATATTAATATGTAATTTCTCTGCTTGTATAAACAAAAGTGAAACTAAACAGGCTGTGTTCATTGTCCAAAGTTATGAGATACAGGAAACAAAAACTCATTAGCAGGTACAGTGTTTACCACTTCAGGAGAGAAGATCCTGTTTCCTTGGGCAATCTAATTGCCCATTGTTGTTTTTGATGTATATAATCTAATTTTCTGCCCTTCTTTTTAAACAATCTACCATGCTATTAGTAACGCAGGTATTTTTTTATTTTTACTATATTTATTTTCCTCTTAATGCCATATTTTTTAAAGTCTGCTAGAAAAAGGGAGATGGACAGATGGACATCTCTTTTCCACACACATACACGTGTGTGTTCATGTCAATGATAGATCTCTCACACATGCACATACTATGTTAAAGTAACCTTTCCAGATAGATACTTTAGATTTATCCATAGAAATCACTTGTAACAACTCTTAATGTTGAGTATGAATTTACTATTTGAAACACAAGAATAAATAAGCTCTTTTCTTGATACTTTTGTTTGAAGGTTACAACCTGTAGCTAATGTACACCATTTAACTTAACCTTGACTCCCAGAATAACATAAAAACAAGAAAATACACTTCATCCTCTTAAGATCAAATTTATTTGTACCATTATATGGCTATCAGCTGCTATAGAAACAACTATCTGAAATTCCACAAATGTAAATTAAATTCTTCTTATATAACAGCTCAAGCAAAACTTTTTTTTTTTTACTATTTTTGCAAAATGTAAAGCACAAAAAGAAAAATAACTATCTAGACACCTTCCTGTATCAAAAATAATGACAGCTTAGATGTTCCTTGACATGGTTTCAAATATTCTTTCAAAATGCATTATTTTATGCTTTTTTTGTAAAAGGCTTTATGCTAATGCCCCATCATATTACTTTTTTAGCTAGAGAACAGGTTTAAACACACACACTGAGTATCCTGCCCATTCTGGAATATTTAAATTTGAGGAAAAGAGTATCAACAGTTTAGGAATATAGCCAAGTTCCATGGTAACAAAGAAAAAGTATAGACATGTGATTTTATATGGATAGTACTACTGTTTGCAAAATCTTCTATATAATTATCATCTTGCATAAATATTTCCTCAGGCAAGAAGCTATGAAACCGAACGATTGTGCTGGTAGCACTTACAAATGAGGCTTGTTTCCAACAGCTTCAGTATGCACATGTTGGTAATACTGTCTTTTGTGCACTCACAGCGGAGGAAAAGACTTTCCACCGACAGCTCAAACTGGTGCACAAATATTAACAAAAAGGTCACAGTCTGAGGGCTTACCCCGGGTCAAATGAAAGAAGCCCAGGACCATCAAAAGCTATTTCCAATGTCCAGCTGAGAAATCTGAAACAGAGAGTAACAAAGACAGTTTGTGACAAAGCTGACACACAGTCCTCTAGAAGGAACAAAATCAATTTTGACATTTTTCATTTATTTGTAAATGCCTCTTTGCCAGTACACTCACTCAAAACGACAGTTGCCTCTTACAGAATAGAGGAGGTGATGGTAAAATAGAGGAATCCTGACAGTTGCTTTAATGAGATTCTGCATTAGGACCACTCTAACATTCCCCTGCACAGCCAAGGAGCATACCTTTCACTTTCAATCTTGTGCCCCTCCTAATTTGGAAAGCATTAACCCTATGAAAAAACTGAACTCAGCCTTCTTGTATTGGCAATAAGGCTCCATTTCCTCCTTCTCTCCCAATCTCATCTTTCCCACTGTAAGAAGGAATTTCATAAACAGTGAATAGGTGCAAATGCGATGGACCAACCATTAAGTTTCTACCTCCCATTCATATTCGGTCTTACCGTCAAAGCCACAAAAGCCCTGAGAGTGAGGTATTATTATTCTCAAAGTATCCATAAGGGTAGTAGAAAACAGCTCCTTATAAGAAGAACTCTACCTAGTCCGACACTAAATAAGTTGCTGCTGAAAAGTGTCTGCAAGAATCAGCAGCAGCAATATCTCCATTATTCCTGATTATTTCAGAGTTTTGTATTGTACACATCCTCTGTTTCTGTAACTGATTGCACAAATGTATTCCAAGTTTAACAATACAAAGATCTGGTTTGAACTTTGTTTAGTCTGACTTATCTTTGGTTTGTTAAAGTAAGGTTACCTCCACACCTCTATTTAGTGTAAACCACAAGGCTCACCTTCAACTAGACTCCCTGTCTCCCCATCCACATGCATTCAGCACAGCATGAATCCATTCTAGGGGAGCCCTTCTAGGAATTACTCTACCCACTACTTGTCTCTCCTGCTTTGTATGGCTTTAATTATGGTTAGTTGAGACAGGAAGTGGGGCGCAGAAGACTAAAAGTCAGGACAGGAACAGGAAAGTGTGGGACCTGCAGGCAGACTTTCTCGGTTCTCAACCTTCAGCACCTTGGTGAGCTCTGCACACCCTGGGCAGGGGCATGCAGGCAGCGGACTCTGCCTCAGCTCTGGACCACACTGGCACTGCTGCAAAATCCCAGCTCCAGCCCCAGACCCTACCGAGCCATGCACCCTTGCAATGCTGCTGGGGCCAGTCTCCATGTAAACCCTAGCCCTGCACTGTCCTGCCGCACCGCTGCTGGAGTCTCCATGGAAACCAAACACAGCAAATCAGGCAGGGGCTGCTGGGTAATGGAGTCCAGGTGCCATCCAGATCCACCCCTGCACTAAAGACACTGGTAGAGTCTTTACTGGTAGAGTACGATAGGAAGAGCTAAACCTCAGATTCTTAAGTTTAATAGAGTCTCTGAGGCCAGGCCAGACTCTAGGCATGTGTCATGCTTAGGGATTTTCACTGAAGACAGTTGGCAGGTATGGCCTTGAAGTCAGCCATAGAATCAAAGGATATGCCTACACTGTTACATAGGTTACTTTATGACATAAACCTAAATAAAGAAAATGGAGACTGCTTTCCTGTACTTATCATACTGACCCCTGATCTTGCTGTCCTTACCGTCCTTGAGATGTCTTGGAAGACAGCAGGACACTCTTACATGACTAAAAATTACTCATAGAAGTAAGGGCTGAAGAGCTGAAGATCAAAACTTGGCTCTTTTAGGACCAAAAATACCCTATTTACTCAAATCCAATGTAAGATTTTTCACCTCAGACAGTATGAGGGGGAGTCTCATCTGAGATCTGGGTACCTGCCAGGGGCAGGTGTCAACTCAGCTCTGGCTTTGGCCCCAGACTCAGAGCAGAAGCCAGAGCTAAGCTGCTGCCTGCACTGGGCTAAGGTAGCTCCTGCGGCAGGGGAGGAGGCTTGCTGCCAGGGAAGCACGGGGGAGACCTACTTGTGCAAATTCAGGAGACATCACACAACTTGCCCTGCAACCAGTGCCCGACTCCTCAACCTGCTCCAGCCCTTCTGCTCCAGCTCCAGCCCTTCCAGACCTGACCTGGTCTGGCCCAGAGTTGCTGCCACTCTACCTGCCTGGAAGAATAGGGCTGGGATCAGGCCAGGGCTGTCAACCACTGCCTTCCCCAAAGATGGAGCAGAGCAGAGCAGAGTAGCAGAAAGTAAGCTGCAGGGGGTGGGAGGTTACAGGGAGTGGGGAGAGCAAAAGGCAGGGAAAGCTTGGACAAACAACTTGGGAGGAGTATAAGAATAGTGCTTGGGCATGCAGGAATGAAGTCAGGAAGGCCAAAGCACAACTGGAGTTGCAGCTAGCAAGAGACATGAAGTACAAGGTAACAAGAAGAGTTTCTACAAGTATGTTAGCAACAAGAGGAAGGTCAGGGAAAGTGTGGACCCTTTATTGAATAGGGAGGCAATTTAGTGACAGATGAGGAAGAAAAGGGTGGAAAAAAATCAATGCCTTTTACCTTGGTCTTCACAGACAAGTTCAGCTCCCAGACTACTGCACCAGGCAGCACAATTTAGAGAGAAGGTGAGCATCCCTCAATGCTGAAAGTACAGGTTAGGAACTACTTAGAAAAGCTGGATGTGTACAAGTCCATGGGGCTGGATGCAATGCATTCAAGGGTGCTGAGGGAGTTGGCTACTGTGATTGCAGAGGCACTGGCCATCGTCTTTGAAAACTCATGGCAATCAGGAGTGGTCCTGGATGGTTGGAAAAGGTCAAACATTGTGCCCATATTTAAGAAAGGGAAAAAAGAGGATCCAGGGAACTACAGGCCAGTCAGCCTCACCTTAGTCCCTGGAAAAATTATGGAGTGGTTCCTTGAGGAATCCATTTCTAGGCACTTGGAGAATAATGTGATTAGGAACAGTCAGCATGGATTCACCAGGGGCAAGTCATGCCTGATCAACCTGATTGCCTTCTAAGATGAGATAGCTGGTTCTGTGGATGTGAAGAAAGCAGTAGATGTAATATACCTTGACTAGCAAGGCTTGTCATATCATCCCCCCACAGCATTCTTGCAAGCAACCTGAGGAAGCATGGGTTGGATGAGTGGGCTGTAAAGTGGATAGAAAGTTGGCTAGATTGTCAGGCTCAATAGGTAGTAATCAATGGTTCGATGTCTAACTGGCAGCCAGTATCAAATGGAGTGCCCCAAGGATTGGTTCTGGGGCCAGTTTTGTTCAATATCTTCATTAACAATCTGAAAGATGCAATGGTTTGCACCCTAAGCAAGTTTGCAGATAACGCCAAGCTGTGGGGTATAGCAGATATACTGGAGATTAGGGCTAGGATTCTGTGCCACAGGCAAATTGGAGGATTGAGCCAAAAGAAATCTCATGAGGTTCAACAAGGCCAAGTGCAAATTCCTGCACTTAGGACGGAAGAATCCCATGCAGCGCTACAGCCTGGGGACTGACTAGCTAAGTAGCAGCTCTCTGGAAAAGGACCTGGGGGTTACAGTGGACACTAAGATGGATATGTCAGCAATGTGCCCTTGTTGCCAAGAAGGCTAACAGCATACTAGGCTGCATTATTAGGAGCATTGCTAGCAGATCTAGGGAAGTAATTGTTCTGCTCTATTCTGTGCTGGCAAGACCACATCTGGAATACCATGTCCAGCTTTGGACCCCTCCACTACAGAAAGGATGCAGACAAGTTGGAGACAGTCCAGTGGAGAGCAATGAAAATGATTCAGGGGCTGAGGCACATGACTTATGACGACAGACTGAGGGAACTGGGCTGGAAAAGATTGGAGAAGAGAAGACAGAGGATTTGATAGTAGGCTTGAACTACCTGAAGGGTAATTCCAAAGAAGATGGACCTTGACTTTTCTCAGTGGTGACAGAATAAGGAACAATGGTCTCAACTTGCAGCAAGGGAGGTTTAGGTTGGATATTATGGAAAAAACTGTTTCACTAGGAGGGTAGTAAAGCATTGAAGCAGATTACCTAGAGAGGTTGTGGAATCTCCATTCTTGGAGGGTTTTAAGGCCCGGCTTGACAAAGCCTTGGTGGAAATGATCTAGTTGGGGATGGTCCCGCTTTGAACAGGGGGCTGGACTAGATGACTTCCTGTGGTCCCTTCCAACCATAATTTTCTACTATTTTAGGATTCTATAGGGAAGCGGGCACAGGCATAGTGGGGCAAGCTGCAGGGGGAAGAAGGGGTGGAAGGCAGAAAGTAGAGGACAGACACAAGCACGGGGGCAGGGGAGACAGCAGCAGGGGAAAAACAGGGCGGGCAAGGGGCACGTGGCAAGGGGGCAAGCACAGACACCAAGAGGACAGGTGGCAGCGAGGACAGGTAGTAACAGGACAGGCACAGGCACTGGAGAGCACAGGGCAGGCAGCAGAGTACAATGCGTGGGGGGGCAGGCAAAAAGGGCAAGGGGTAACAGTTGGGCCCCCTCACCCCCCACTGGTGCTTTCCCTGCTACAGCAGTGGGAGGGTGAATTTAAGATGACCTTCCACTAATTAGATTCTATATATGGAAAATTACAGTTGAAGTGGTCTTGAAATCCAGTAAATACAATACTCATAAGCAACACCATACTGATTACAACACAGAGATTACTAGGAAATGCAATCCATGTCGACTGCTAACTCTTAAATTTTCTAGGATGTCTGTATGGCATCCACATAATATTCTCTTCCTATATGCTCTGTATTCTTGTTTGACACCGGAACAGCAACACACCTACACCCACACACCCTAATACATTTGCAATAGTGAATCCTCTGTATTCTCTTTTTCTTAAAATGATATGCAAAGGGAGAAACGCATTTCATTCCAAGAATTAACTGCTCATTTATGATTAGGCTTGGCAGGATTTAATTTTTTATCGGTAAATGTCAATAAACATTGATTTCACCTCACACTCACGGACAAAAAATATTTCCATTGTTAATAATTGAAGACAGGAGAAGAATAGAAGGGAGTCACAGGCTGGCGTATAGAGGGCTGGTCTCTAAAGAAGAAAACAATAAGTGGCTTAATGACTCGTCAATTAAGCAATTAGTTGCTTGTTCATAGGTGGGAGGACAGGGAAGTGAGCTGTAAAGAGGTAACAGGCTACTTAAGTCCCTGGGGGCTACACGAAGGGAGATGGGGGAAGGAGTATTCAAGCTGGATGGAAAGCAGTGGCAAGGAATTCCTGATGCTTGAGTGGGACAACTCAGCTAGAACCAAGGAGAGACTGTAAAAAGAAGCGAACGGCCTACTAGTGAGACTGGTATGTGGAGAGAAAGACTCCAATTAGAAAGGATACACCTTTTGGTGTTTTCTTGGCTATTTTGTTGGGGTTTTTGTTTTGTCGGTTTTTGCCATCCTGGGGGCAGAAATCTTTATGTTCTTAATTTAATTAAAAAGTGATACAAATCAAAATAAGTGCTTTAAAATAGACATCAATATTATCTGTTAAAATTATTTTTAAAAAATTGAATTCTGCCAAGCCTACTTATGATGTATAAAAACGGAATAGATTCTTTAAAAAAAAAAAAAAAAGTGTTCATAATACTAGGAACCTGATGCCCAATAAAGCACAGGTTTTAATTCAAGTGCTAGGCCTACTTAAAGATACACAACTAGTTATTGTATGACACTTGCACATCTGCACTGTACATATGTGATATTTGCAGGGTATCTGGAAACCAGTGCTGTCCCTCCCTCCCTCTCCCTTCAAGAGAGGGAGAGCAGAAGATCGAGATACTGGGTGTCCTCCCCATCCAAGAGAAGTATACAGCCACTCAAGTTGCATCAGGAAAAAGGAGATCTACCTGGCAGGTATCTGATCAAATTTCTTGTGGAAGAGAGAGTTTTCATTCACAAGAAATCCCTTGAACAGCTTTGTACTCTTTTTGTGCTGAAGGAAAATAATTTCTCTTAGCATAATTGTAATACCCATTCCCAGCCCCCAAAAATTAGCCTTCACATTTATGATCATCTCTTGTCAAGTATTTTTCCTTTAAATGTCATGCTGAATGTTATGTACAATGGAACCAGTTAATGTTATGATCTTTGAGCTTGTACGATTCCTGTTGAAATTAAAATCAATAGGTGAAAGCATTTCAGGATTGGACCCATACTCTCCTCTTGCCAAAAAAAATAAATAAGAATTTCAAAGAAATTTGGTACATTTCATGGAAGTTTCTTGTGGCTAATACCCATTCTCAAAATTCAAAAGACATTTCATATTTAATTTCTAGAGATAGTTAATCTAGCAACCTTTTCTGCTTTCAAAGAAAATGTCAAAGGGCCAGATTCTGACCTCTGTTTCAGCACTGAAATAATACTGAACATCATGGCAGTTACTCTGCCTTTAGTCTGCTGGAAAAGAGATCAGAATTTAGCCCTGGGGAAGGCTGCATTACAGTACACACGGGTGAACCAGAGGCATAGTAGAGTAATACTGACTAGCATCACGATCTAGAAGGTATACAGGTTTCCCTCGCTTTATGCTGGTTCTGTATGTGCAAATTCGTTTTTATGAGATGATCCTTTTTATACCAAAAATTCATTATATTCAAGGTTCACTCTTAGGCGGTCGGTGTAATGGAAGCCCACATTCTGCTGCTTTGCGTGCTGCATTGTGGGAGTGATGCACACCAAAATAGTCTCCTGTGTGGCTCTGTGCTCCTCGCTTGTTGTCTGTGACATGTTTCTGCAGTTGCCATTCCCATTATGGTAACATGCACCACCACCCTGTGCTTGTGTGCACTGTCTGCTGTTGGCAAGTACCAAAATTGCCTTGTAAAAGTGGTAGAAATGGGTCTGGCGGTCAGTACAGTCGAGGTCTTGGAATGTATCCCTATTTGTTACATTGGAAAGTAGGTTCTCTTTATGAGAATTCGAGTTATGCGCCCTTTTTCACAAACGCGTGTACAGCATAAAACAAGGGAAACATGTATAAATTTTAATGATGTCACTCATAAAATCTACATTTTAATGGTTACAAAAGAGAGCTTACAAACAAAACACATAAATCATTCAAGAATGGTGTTGGATATCTGCTAAGTTAGTTTCAGAACTAACAGCCTTTTCATCACCAAATAACCAGAATATGCTTTACTTACATACACCTGGACAGAAGAAAAGCAACACACCATAGTTGAAATAGTAATTGGCAAAAAGAATAATTCATACTATGAATATATTATTTTTCTCCCAACAGAATAGCTACAATCAGATTGTAGTTTTCTCCAGTTTATTCATTATTTAAGTAATATTGTTTTTCTGAATGGTTACAATTTTTTTTTAAATGGGAGCCATGCAGCTTGGTCACGTAAAATCCTATGATTATTTTTGTTCTTTGATGAAACACAAGCATGTAACACCTGTTCAGATACATTCCAAATTTAGTTTCTACAAATCCCCAAAATGAACCTTTACATCAGCAACCCTGATCGGTTTCTGGAAAGTAAACCTGAAAAGAGACATGGACATAAGTGAAACAAGTTCATTAAAAAATGTATAGGAATAGTCAGAGAATTATTTTCACGATTTGTTGAATACAAATGAGCAAATATTATTCCATCAGGGAGAAGGAAAGTCTTGACCAATCGGTATTAACTGTTATAGCTACTTGGCAGAGCATGCTCCTTGAATCTCTTCACTTCCTTCAGCCAGACCACTCTCCTTAAATTCCAGCTACATTTCCCACTCTGTGCAGTGGCAGGAACATCTGGTCTTTAGAAAAGAAATAAAAGCTACAGCACTTCTTGTGTTTCTAGGAATTAATGGCTATCAAGTTTATACTTAGGTTTCAAAACTATTTTCAAAATGCCTTGCATCCAGCAGCTCCACAGTAGCAGCTCCTAGGAACTCAATGAATATGAAAAATAGGCCTACATCGCTCTGAGATGGAGAGGGTGAGCTAGAAAAGAAACATCAGAGGCAGGCAAGACAAAAAGGTACTTGGCATGCTAGTGCAAGCTCCACCAAGTTTGTATGTGCAACTTGCCAGACAAGTTGCTTGTCACACATCGGACTCCTCAGCCACTCAAGAAGCTGTGGTGGTACCTAGTAACCCACCAAAGGGGCAACCTCTACGGTCTCCCGAGACCAATGGCTGCCAATGAATGAGCAGCTCCTGGGAACAAAACGTATATGAAAAATGGGAATGCCTCTTTAGAAGCATAATTCTGGGGTTTGATTTTTGAAAACAGTGCGAGAGAATTTGTTTTAAAATAAAGAAGAAAAAATATATGTGCTTTGAATGCCCTCTCATATAATCTAGTCTTAACTATCATTTGCCCATGTAAAAATATTCAGAGATTTTATAAGTTTGGTGCTTAAATTTCTATGCATAAAAATTAAATACTAAGCATGTAAATGCGTGCGTGCACACAAACACACACTTGTTAGATTATATATTTGTAGAATTCAATACAAGCTTCGATGAGCTAAGAGTAATTTCCTGCATATTTACATAGTGGTAGCATCATGGCATGCTGATGCAGGCTGGCCAGAAAACAAGGATCTCATTTAGGGTGGAAACAGATGTTGTCCGATATCTCATTTGTACCACCATAAAACAAAAAATATGGTGGTACAAATAGTGAGTTAACAGACGTCGCTACCCTTTGTCATGCCACAACAAAGGAAAATCAGCGGCGTAAGAAAAGCGAGTAACAGACTGCTACTTTATTGTGGCAGATGTCTATTAGCTCTGTGGTGCGAGAGTAGAGCAGCCTGAGCTGCTCCTTCTCTCCAGCCAACCCAGAGCTCCTCAAACCCATAGAGCACCTGTCTGCTTTCCCTGCTTACAGAGTCACCCAAGGGAATCTTGGGCGTCTTTCCATAAGGGAAATTTGGCTTCAAATCACAGGAGTGAGCCTGGCTGAGTGGAGAAAAGCCCTGTTTTCCCTGCTTGGCCAGACCCACACTCCTCAGCAATTGCGGAGGATGGGTCTGGCTGAGAGCAGAAAGCAGAGAGATCACATCACCCCCCAGTCCAGCCTTATCAAGGGTGAGACAAAGGGTAATCTCTGTTTCACCCAATGAAGTAGATGAGCTGTGCTGTGACATACCGCAGCACATCAGATCTACTTCATTCAGCAAGGTCTATCTCTAGGCTTAGTGGAAAACTGCAGGGTTGACATTTCTATTCATTCTGCAATAGAACAAAATTACACCTTTGGAAACTCATGTACATGTGTGTGCGTGCAGGCATGCACACACTCCCCTCTCTCTCTGACAG
>NW_005842001.1:635209-653728 GCF_000455745.1 Alligator sinensis
TCAGTGTAATGTGGCACTGAAGGAACTCCTTTGGGATGTGGAAGACTAAGGGAATGTGTAGAGAAACGGGGGCCCTAAATTGAAATGGTGGGTTTTAAAAACACCATTTCAATTTAGGGCAAAGTAAACCCCCGTGTCGTGTACACACTCGTGCCCTTACCTGCCTCTCCGGCAGCAGGGAGGGGAGGGCGAGCTGCCGGCAGGTGGAGCAGTCCCTGGGCTGCGACGGGGGAGAGAGGGGAGACTGGTACTTCCCTCCCCAGCAGCTATGGCCCCCACCAGGCAGGCACCCGGCTCAGGCAGTCCCAGGGAGCACTGCAGCTGTGGAGGGAAGCACCGGGCCCCCGCACAGCTCAGGCAGGCAGGCAGGCTCCAGGGACAAGGCAGGCAGGCTGCTGTCAAGCTGCCTGCACGGGCTTCCTGCAGAGCCCCTGAGCTGCACAGAGCCCGGTGCTTCACTCCGTGGCTGTAGGGCAGCAAACAAAACACACTCCTCGGAGGAATTTTAGTTTGCTGCACTCCAAGTCATTTAAGGCGCATTATGATGCCGAATTTGCTACAGCGGCTGGAATTACTGCACAACACGTCGCTGGCACATGCCAACACCAACACCATTAAAGTGGTGCAAAAGCATTTCACCCGCTTTAAAGTGTCGTGCACACATGCCCCTTGTTTCGTCTACACACAGCCTAAGATTCAAAGTCCTGCTCTATACAATTCAGAAGGACTTGAATCTCCCACATGCCATGGAAGTGTCCTTCCTAATGATCAGGCTATGCTTACATAGGTTCAACTTCCTTTTCCCCTCTAGCTTTGTCTAAAAATTCTACCCCGAAACCGCAGAAAGAATTTTAGTTTTGATGAATACACTGAGAAAAAAGAAGATCAACTCAACCATTGACTTGACATACTTGTTACCACACAGAAAATACTTATGAAGAAGTTAGTTAAAAATGCATGCCTGATATACATGCTCTGTTTATACCTTCCTAAATCTATCATTAACTAACAGGGCAATGTGCAAGAAAAGGGTGAAAAATGGCAGGATGATAATTATTTCAATATTATAGCTAAGAATAAGGGAGTTATTAGTAGAATCTTGTCTCAAGTTAGGCATAGAGTCCAACTATTCCCTTCCATGCACCCAAGACAATCACTTAGCAGCTAGGAGTGTACATCACAAAAAAATTATTCTTTTGCTTGCAACTTAGAGTTACCAGAAAACACCTTAACAAACAAAATAATTTAAAATGACAAACATTTGGCTTGCAATGCAAGTAAGCTGTGCAAATCACATGATATTTATGGGCAGTAAAAACCCCATTTTCATACAACCACAGATTAGACCCACATAACAAGCGTAAAGCGCCTGAAGCAATACAGTTGACACATATGCTATGGTAGCCCTGGTGGAATAGGTACTTTGAAAATGTAAAATGATGTTTTATTCATGTTTTCCTCTAATAAATCATTACTAATGCACCAGTCGGTTGCACTGCCACTCTTCTATCCTATGCTCTACCCATAAAGCTAAAGGATGAAACTGAGAGGTTGGGTCTTAAGTTATCATTTTTATTACTCTAATTGGTCTACAATTGCAGCCATACTTACTATTGTCCCTATGGGCCAGCTATTAATACAGTATATTTTAAATGGCCTAATAGTTAAAATGGTGACTTTGGGTTAATGAGCACCATAAATATTGAACCTTGACATTCTTTTGTTATTTAAATCTACAAACCATTACATGAGCTGAGCTGGATTTCACAGAACTCAGCAAAATCATGTTGCTGGAGTGGTCTCTCCTCCTTTTTCAGCAAATTCTGTACCTACAACCCTCCAGCTACCTGAGAAAATGCCTCTTTCTTTGTGTAATGCCACTGCACTTGCCATTTGTGGAGATAATGCAGCAAGCAAACCATTTGTTAACGGGGGGAACACACTGAAACACAGCACTGTGGGAGGAATCTTGCACTCTGCAACTTTCTGATCACCTGAACTCCATAGTGTTGATCTTCAGTGCTTACTGCACGCTAATTTCTTCTCCAAATGTAGCACTGATAACTATTCCTATAAATGGAGATGGCATTTGTTGGCTTGATTGTTGGGGTATTTTTGAGGGAAAGACAAGCGGAAAAGATAAATATTTTATCAATGGTATTCAGCTTATCATTTAATGAAGCCACAGAACCCTGACTGAGTAACATCATACCGATTCAAAGAAAAATAGATAAATGGAGTTCGAGAAGAGACCCTCACAACAGTCATTTGACCTTTCTGCTGAAACTAACAAAGCTAGAAGACAGGGCCTCATCCGTCCCGTTCATGTTGGTGGAGACATTTATACTGACCAGGCATATCACGGACACATTTTATTCGGAAGTTGACGGAGTTTATACAGGGCAATGATCAGATGTTACACAGTTCTCGCTACTTTAAACTAAATTTTAAAACACCACAATATTTTAAAACAGCAGTATAGCTCTTACAGGCTCTCTGTACAATTCCCAGTTCCCTGAGCCTGTCAGTCCCTTTTAAATTCAGCTCTATAAAGAAAAATCTCAGTGTCTGATTTACAGTAACTTCAAACTATAAAGGG
Organism: Alligator sinensis; assembly: GCF_000455745.1. Lineage (NCBI taxonomy): Eukaryota > Metazoa > Chordata > Crocodylia > Alligatoridae > Alligator > Alligator sinensis. Next base: position 637,809 of record NW_005842001.1, read on the forward strand.
CCTCTAACTAAAATTTATGTCCAACTTCTAAAGTTTCCTTCATACCTTCTCTCAACTTCAGGATTTTTTACCTGTAACCTTAGAACAGGGGTCAGCAGCCTTTCGGCAGCATGGGTCAGAGCTTACAACCAGCTTTCAGCCAGCTGCCCCTGCTCACTCCTACTGCAGATTCCTGACCCCTCTGCAGTGCAGCGATGTGCCCCAAATCCCCCCTGCCAGACCTGACTTGCAGGCTAAAGGCTGCTGATCCCTACCTTAGAAAGGCTGTAAAGTGTACTTGTAAATAATACCACAATTTGCTAGTAGCTTTGCAATCTCTTATTTTCCTGAGGAAATACTTTTAAGAGAAAAAAACTCCTTAAACAATGATTTAAGCATGAATGTAACAGTGAACTTTAGATAAGACACATAATTGTGCTGCTGCAAGATATGATGACTTTCCCATGGGATAGAAATGACCTGGCAATACAAAAACAGCAAAGTCAAAAGTAAGGTATAAGCTGGGGGGTCCCCCCCCCCACACCCTTGGATGGGATAAATATAATTTCTCATGGCAGTGTGTATCTCTCTTAAGCCTCAGGTGGTTTTAAGTTAATGAGATTAGTTCCAGCAGGAGTGAAATCCCACAAGATAGGATTTATATTTCATTGGTTTTCACTTCATCCAGCAACTACAGCATAGTCAATCTTTGTGTCACTCTGTTATCATCCTGGTTTGGGACTTGTTCTCAAACTCAAACCAGGCTAAAGCAGCTCATGACTCTGACAAAAGCTTAGGCAACATGCAAAGGGCATGTTTAAATGTTTGGAGAAAAGATGAGGGGAAAGGAGAAATACTTAATCTTTCTCACAGACTGTGATTTTTATTGTAATATTATATGTGTGTGCACGTGTGTCAATATGTTACAGCTTTATTGACAATGTCAATATGACTTGTGTCATTGTTACAGCTTTATTTAACCTGAACAATGAGAATGTGACAGAAGTTAGAAAACTAATTAACATTATTAAAGAAAGAATTTTTTTTGGATAATAAGAATGAGGTGTTACTTTTACATCAATGTTAAGAACGGAGGAAGCAATTTTTTTTTTAAATTTGGTCACTAGGAAAGTAGACATGGAAAGGTTTGGAGGACTGGTAGCAACCCCACTAGGATACAGAGATACAAATCTTCCAGGCCTCCAACTTGGTTCCTATCTGGAAGCTGCACATAGGCTGACAAAGAACTGTGCTTCACTCCCATTCCCAGTGCTGCCCACATTGCAAACCTACTGTTGTTTATGCGCCAATTCAGTCTCACCAGCAAGGCTATCTTATAATAATCCCAGACACTAGCATGGCTCTGTCTGCTATGAGATATTTTTTACACCATGGCCAGAATGAGATTCACTGAGGAAGCACAGTTCGGGGATTCTTACAGTTTGTACCATCAATGTGATACATAATTCCTGGACTTCAGCCTCCAAGCCATTAAGCTGGCACCTGTGACGAGCAATAATTTTGCTTGAAAAAGGCAACTTTATGGCTAAAATCAAGGCCAGATGATAAAAACAATTTGTAGGTATTAAGCCTCCTTAACATTGTGGCATTGTTCCCAATCAGAATCACTGAACATTAATAACTATTAAGCTAACAGCTCAACATGCAGCAATTACAGTTCGCTAACAGAATATTATTTTTAATTGTGAATATAACCAAGAAAACAATTACAGCAAAAACAGCCCTAAATACCTGGGTCGAGGCTGTATGTGGAAAAGCAAGTGCTATATGGTGTTCTTGGACAGCTCTTTCCCTATGTGGTACAAGAATGAAGAGGAGTGCTTCTCTTTCAAAATAAAATGCAAGGGCATCAATATAATGATCTTTGCTCAAGTCTTCACAATAGTTTCAGGCTTCCTTCCAAGCAGCAGCCTGGTTAAAAGTATATACCAGGAACACATAGAAAGATCTATTTTTACTGGTCCTTAAACCTCAAAATATGAAATAAATCCATTTTCTAACCAAAGGAGAAATCTAGCTTTCCAGAATAGCGATCTCCAGACTGTCACAGAAAAAGTATTACTTACCTCAATTCCAATGAAAAACTTTTTACAGCACTGTACTTAACTTTTTCCTATACTGCCAGACCATTCTCTTTGTATTTTTTTCATTCTCCACCCCCTGTTGGTGCCTCTTCCCTATCTCAGGCTCCTGCATACCATGTAGTAGCCAACTGTCTCTTGTTACATATGTCAAGTTCAATATGCTTCTAACAGGAAAATAGCATATTTTATTGCAGTCTCAGCTAGTACAAGTCAGTAGAGTAAACCACCAAAAATGAAATACAGGAGTAAGTTTTCAGAACAAAAGAGGCCTATTTTCTCCTATGTACAGGCTCACTGGGCTACTCCTCAATTAAGGAGTATCAGCTTTATGCAGCTGAAATGGGCCAATGCTAACTTAGACCAGCGAAGGAAGTGGTGGCCAGTATTTGACAACAAACACACTGAAAATCCAAGTCTAAGGACATGCAACCTGATTGGTGACTGCAAGTAGGCTAGCCCAAGGTGCTGGAAACATGCCCACCAAATACTGAATTGCATTTTGAAAGCTCTGACATAATTTTGAGGTTGCAAACTGTCATATCAAAAGCGGAGGCTGCCTGACCAAAAATGCATGCCACAATGCTTCTTGTTCCTATATTTAAGTAATTGAGAAAAAAAAATATGCATTTTGCCCTCCTCCCCCAAGTAAAAGCCACTGAACATTTCCGGTACTACACAGCCTTGTCAAGCAAGTGTACCAATCAGTGTATTAACACTGTTTTCAATTAAATCTAACAAGCAAGTATAATTCCAACAATATGAAAATGAACTGCCAGGGTAATTGTTCTGGAAGTGCTGCAATTATAAATGTCATGGAAATGCATCGTGTTTCTCTTGGCAAAAGAATAGTTCTATAGTACAACTAGGGAATCCCTCCTATGCACTTTAATAATCAAATGATCTTTAAAAAAGAAGTCCAAGTTTTACACCACAAAACTTTCCCATTGCTACCACGAAAACTTACCCAAAAATATATGCTACTGGAAAAAGGTTACCTTAAAATATTTTACTAAAAACAGTTTGCAAGATTTCCACAGAGCATCATAAGCATGTCTGATCTCTTGTATAACACAGACTAAAAAACCTACCCAGCAATTTTCACATCCCACCTGTAACTGGTACATGCAGCAAACCCATCCCACAAATAAAATTCTCCTGTTTCAAAACTGGCTTGCCAAGACTGCCAATTCTGGAAGACACTTAGAAATATCAATAAAATTACATCACTGTTTAAAGGATCATCTTTTTCACAGCCTGTTAAGATCCCCTAGTCTGACCTTAAGAGTAAGTGAAAATACTTGTTTTTATCTTGCCTTTCCTATGTGTGTCTATGGCGAGCTCCATTTCTGCCACATTTTATTCAGTGCCAGACTATTCACTTATATGCTCAGAAAGCAACATAGTCACTCAGTCCTTCTCTACCACTCTCTTCTCCAATTTTGCACAATAAGTTTTGCAGATACAGAGATGTTTAAAAGGAGTTGACATTTTCTTTTCAACCGATAAGGCACCTTGGGTATGCAGAGCTCTGTATAAAGGCACACAGAAAAGCTGCACTTTGGCTCTGTCATGCCCACCTTACATAAAATGCAGAAGAAGGCGCTACTTCAGTCAGGGCGCTACGACCTGAAACCAACTTCCAAGCGAAGTGGTGCTGGCTCCTACCCTGGGGGTCTTTAAAAGGAGGTTAGACAAACACTTTGCTGGGGTCGTTTGACTCCAGTACTTTTCCCTGCCATGGCAGGGGGTCAGATTTGATGATCTGCTCAGGTCCCTTCTGACCCTACCAACTATAAAACTATGAAACTATGAAGAAAGTCCTCCCAGTCTCCGTTAGTTTGAACTGCTGACATAAAGGAAAGGGAGAGAACCAGCGCAGCATTCAGCAAAGGAGGCACAGATAAATGAACATTGATTCACATATAGTCAGCCATCCTTCCATGATAAAGTCTGCTTCCCTCCTAACCCAACAGGGGCAATAATAATTCCTAGAAGTCTGCTTAGAGGTACATTTTGACAATCACTTTCCACAACTTGACTCTGTTGCTATACAGGGGTCTTAGAAGTGGGAGTGGCTTACTCTACTCCCACATAAAGGCCTATTAGGTCCTCCTCACATGGTAATTTTGGGCGGCTCCTGGAGCTCTTAACCCCTAGATTGTTTGCATGTTAACACTTGAACCTAGTTTTAAGCACTCACTGGACAGCCCAAAATTATGCCACTCCTGTGCAGGATTATCTTTGCTCCATGTTACCCAGGTTATATTGCACTAAATTGTAGCCACTCTAAACTACACCTTAGTGTAATAATAACACCTGCCCCTCGCCCCCTGCTGCACTAGATTGGACTCACTGCCCCCTCCGGCCCCCCACCTCCCCAGCACCCCAGATTCCCACTCACTGCCCCTTACTCATGGCTGCTTGCCCTGTCTGTCCCAGGGAAGCAGGCAGGGAAGGAAAGGTTAACTTGCCTGCCCAGCTGCCACTCTCTGGGTAGGCTAGCCTGGAGAAGAGCAGCAGCCTGGCAGTGGTGGCAGGGACTGGGCAGGAAGGTTAACACTTCCCTTCCTGATCCGCCAGGACAGACAGTGCAGGCAGCCACAAGTAAGCATGGGGGGGCAGGGACTGGGGGGGACTGGAGGAGTGTGAGGGGGGAAACCTAGAATGTTTGAGGCAGGGGGCACTAAGTGCAGAGAGTCAAACAATCTGAGGCTGAATCGATTCAGTCTTTGCAACTTAGTCTAAACTGCACAAATTAAACTGAAACAGAAGTGAACAGACATTTACCTTTGATTCAGGAAATGCAGCCACATACTTGCAGTGACTCAGGCCAGAAGCCAGGGGGTGCTAGAGCACAGCTCTCTGGCTGTGTGTTCACTTCCTCTTCCTGCTGCCCCCAACGTCTCTGGGATTTGTAATCCAGAATCAGAGGAGCAAGATTCTGCAGAGTTGCTCATCACTTCCTCTTCCTGCTTCCAGGTGCATCTGGGATTTGTAGTCCGCAGTCTCAGCCAGCAGTAAGTTTGAGAAGAGGAAGGGGTGTTTAACCCCCCTCCCTAGTCCCAGACCCCAGCTGGAGTTTGCCTGGAGGGGGCAGTCCCCCCCACCCCTCCGAAGACTGGGCTGCATCCCCAACCAGACTTGCCACCCTCTTGTCAGCCACCCATCACTGGTCCAGCTAGGGGCCCAGCCCTGCTCTCTGAAGCAGACAGCCCAGCCCAGCCCAGGCCTGAAAAATACCGGGATGCTAGAGGACTCTGATTTAAGTTAAACCAGGAAGGGGTCTGAGTTAGAAGTTCCAACCAGTTTGACCCAAATCATTTACATCTGATATTACATTCAACCAGGTTCATCTTAAACCAGTTTCAACCATTTTGAAACTGGTTTATGTGCACTGAACTTCTGTTCTGTTACAGGTTTAAAACAGTTTCTGATCACTTAATACCAGTTTGTGTGTCATTTCTGTCCCTACCCGTGGAGCGATGATTTGTACCTTTCAGTCCTCCGGGTACAAATCTAGCATTAACACCCATCAACATTTGGATGGTTCACAGTGTAAGGTGTAATATGGCCCTTAAACTCACTGTCAAAACAGTGGAAAGACACCTCGATAGAAATAAGACTCAAGACCCACAGGCTCAGAGACTTCCTCAACAAGTTTCTACATCAGACGTGGGAACAAAGGAAGATCAGTAGTTACTGGATTCAGATTCATGCCTCAGCTCTGCATAGAGTATACTGCATGTTTTAAGCTACCTTAAAAGAGTATAAACTGGAATATGAAAGACTGAGTTTGGCTAGTGAACAGCAGCATCACTCTGTTGTTGTACTTGGTTTGTGAATATGCTAAAGCTAGACTATATTAAGGAAAAAGGGAAGAAAAATTAAATGGCAGAGAAAGGATTGTAGTTGAAGCCCTGTATTTCCTTGCATTTGCCTTCTACTATTGTCTTGATACATCAGTGAAAATTCAATGTCACCATTCTGAGGGAGTGAAACAGATGAACCAAACACAGGAGGCTGGACCTTATTTGGGAAAGGAGAGTGCTGCTGGCAAAAAGCTGATGTATATGGATGAAGACAGGCTACAGAGATTTGAGGAAATGTGGTAACTTTTGGAGACAATTTTTGGTAGAAAAGACAGAGAATGAAATGGACAAACATTGTCAAGAGACTTTATGTTTTAGATTTTACATGTACTCAGATAAGATACCTTCACAGTTGATATGTTGCTTTGCATGACAGCTAAAATAATTTAAAAGCTCCAAAGCCACAATTTCATTAGGTCTCAGAAACTTAACTAAATCAGAGCGTGAGGAAATAGAGAGGGAAACCCAGCAGCTGTAGAAAACACTGGGGGGAATTAAATAGGAATCGCATTGTATCAACAAGGAGGGCAAGGAATGCAAGCCTTAAATTAAAGGTTCTAATAATGATCACAGGATCGTTCAAGGTCCAATAGCACTCTGCAAATGTTGACCTTGCTTTTCCTGCTTCCAAAAAAGAAGGAGCTGTCTGGACCCTCAGGCAGATTATCTGAAATATATACTAATATCCATGATTTGGCAGCTTGAACCTGCTGCCATTTGTACAGCTGGGTAAGGCAAATCTCACTCAGGCAGAATTGAGCAAAAATGCCACAAGGGGAAAATGTCCTTTCAATTGCACCTTTCCCTAGTCCTTTTAATCACAGAGGGGACAATGTGGTTTCATACTGGATGACTGCATTCTCCCCAGCCCACTTCTATACTTTGCCCAGACACAGCAGTCATCACTTGCTCTGTTGTGTCGATTTGCCACACACTCTGTTACATGTCATGGCACTTCAAGGGTAGAAAAAGTGAGATTCCTATAAGATCAAAGAACAGAGCTACATTCTCTGCTGGTGCAAATGGCAGGGATCCACTAAGTTCAGTGCTGTTTCGCCTATTCAAAATGGCAGAGGAGTTGGCCAGTAATTTGCACAAGCAGCCAGCACGTTTTATAGCAAGCTTTGCTTTCAGGACAAAAAGCTGCTACATAAATGTTAAATGCTCAGTATTGGAAATTGTGTAGCTCTAAACTGGAAGAACAAGACTGTCCATAAATTTCAGAAGTAGTTGAAACAAGAACAAACAAACAAACGCAGTGTCTCCTTTCCATTTAAAAGTTAGAAGGAAAAGCAAGTCAGTCACTATTTTTTACCTGTGAGGTCTTGCTAGCTCTGCAAGTTAATCTGCCACTGGCCCATGCCATCAAGAAACATGCAAAACGTGAAATATAACATCTATTTTCTGAATGACATTATCAAGTAAATATCATCAGACTTACATTCCCAAGGTGAAAAGTTACTCTGGCAAATGCTATGTCGAGCTTTCCTCTTTCTTTCCCCTCCCTGAGTTTTTATGTTGCATTGATTTTATCACTGTCATAAAGGATAGTATAGGCTTTCCACTTCACCACTGTGGAAATCATTTCTGTGCCCAGTCTTAAGCAAATAAACTGGAACCATGACTTCTTATTTGAGAAGATAGATAACCTTGAGTATTAAACCTTACCTGCCATTTCCATGATCTTGACTTGCCATTACAAAGGAAGAGCATCCTCATCTGCAAATTACTAACAATAATCAGCTGCAAGATGTGACCTTGGATGAAGCAATGTTAAATTGGCCAGCAAATTTTTCTGAGGCATCACTGTTATTAACTTGCAATTTTTTCATTTCAGTCTGCCACTGATGCTTGGCAGGTTATAATTTTTCATTTTCGCACTTGGCTGATGCTCACTCAAGTAGAGATTATGGAGATAGCAGTGGAGAATTTTTACAAAGGGATTTTTCCCCTTTCACTCCATCATATCAGGATACAAATACAAAACAGATTCTCTTTATGAGGCAGTTTATCAGCTAGGTATAACAGGAAGGATGCTTGAAAAGTAGCAGTCTTACAGTACTGCAATGGTAAAAACTGTTCCTATCTTACCTCAAATGCAGGGTTTCCAAATTGCTGTTGGTCACATATGCCTGCTGAAGTATAGAAGTGTAATGACACACCTAGATGACCCATCATTTGTCATGATATCTGAATTGAAAGGACCATGTCCATTAGCTGGAAGACTCAACCTCTTTATGTGATCAAGTCACTAGAGGGAGACACAGGTCCACACTGTATTAGTTTACATTTAAAAAGCTCCTGGTAAATCAAGATTTAAATTAAGCCAGTTTTCATTTTTTGGCAAACTTTTTCTCCTTTAACACTAGAAGTCTAAGAACAAGACACAAGGGGGTGTTTGCACTGTTACTTTGCAAGTGGCTCTTCAGCCTGCTAAAGCAATAATGAAGTATATCACCATGCAATGCCTGATCCCTTCCTCTCTGTTTTTTATAGGCTTAAACTGGCAAACCATTAGCTATGTTGTGCCATTTACTTTTAAAAATACTCTATGGTTTCCATTATTTTAAAAAAAAAAAAAGTTACCCACATAATATGGATTAATAGCATTTGTATTTCACTTGTTGAAATTAGGAAAGAAAAATGGTCTGGAGGGAAACATACAGACAAGAAAAACACCAGTTACAAAACAAACAGTACTTCATTGCAACAAAACTTAAGCTGTCACTTGACGTAGTTATTCCTGAGGCTTTTAGGCTGAACTTTCTTTCCTATACAAAATGCTTCCGACAGTCCAGCAGTTTATCCAAGAAAAGGAAAATCTTCGCCAATCAAGTTGAAGGACTTGTTTGTTTCCCCTGACTCTTACCAGACTCAGCATCTCATTCTCTTGTTTTCTGAACAAATTGCTGGCCTGTCAGGCACAAAATGCAATGAAAGTTACCCTAACGGTCCAGTTTGGAATTACACTTGCCATTTCAAAATTTTCTCTCAGAACAAACTACTTGTAATACTTCTAGTATACAAATACCACAATGTTATACCTAAGCAAAAAAGTAATTGTCTATATACTGTGGTAAAAGCCACTGAAGTGGCTTTTAGTGCTGTTTCATATTAATCATGGAAAATGTGGATTTGGGGGGGTTTTTTAACCAAAAATTGGGGATTTGTTTTTTTAATCAGAGAAAACTAGGATCCCTGTTGATAGCACAGGGCTCTTTAAACAAAGGCAAATCAGGATCCAATGGAAAAAAGTGAAAACAGATTCATTAAGACTAGAACTAAGGCACAAGTTTGTCAATGGGGTGGACAATTAATCATTGGAAATACTACCTACAGGGAGATTCTGCATCACTCAAAGTCTTTCAAAGCAGCGCTAAATATCTTTTAAAATACATGCTCTAACTTGTCAAGAAAGTATGGGTTTGACATGGGAACCACTGGATGAGATTCTATGACCCATGTTACACAAGAGCGTCAAGCCAGATCAAAATGGCTTCTACTGGCCTTACAGTCTATATGGAGCATATGCAACAAACCAGAGCAAGGAAGACAAGGGATGCTAAATGCTGTATCACCACTTTGTGGAAGCAAGTAAACTCCCCCATTTTGGAACGGAGGAGGAAGTCGCTCCCCTCTGGGCCCAGAGGCACTGCAATACCTGACCGATGCGTGGAGGGGCTGGAGCAAGCCCCTTTAAAACAGGACGGCAGAAGGGACAAGGAAGGATGAGACACAGGTAAAATCAGAACTGGCGACTACTGGAATCATTTTGCCATTTTTACTATGGGTTTTTTTGCTGGAATGAAAAATCAGGACTACAGCATTTTCCCAGAGAAAAGGAAACATTGAACATTTCCATTTAGGAAAGGGGAAAACATCCACTTCATTTTTTCAAAAATGGAAAATTCCTAAGTTTTCCAGTGCCTCGATCCACTTTCTAGATATCCTGGAAGCTAGGCAGGTTGCCACATGAGCATCCAGGCAGCTAAGGGCAGTAAGCCTGTCTACCTGCATGGCTGAGAAGCTATCTATAGAGCCAGGGTGGCCCATCAGCCTACATAAGAGCCAGGGGGCCTGGGAAATTCACCAGGCAGGTGAGGGAAAAGCCAGGCAGCTGGAAAAAAAAATAGCTAGTCAGTCCAACAAGTTGCAGTCCATCAGGAAATACGGAAGATGCATTTTTTGACAGCAGTTTTCCATGCAGAATTCTGTACCAGCTCTAGGCAGAACCTGGACATAGCCCCGACATGAATTCAGTGGTAGAGCCATGTCAACATGACAGGAAGTGCCACCAGGCATATAACTATCAAGGTTTTCTTCCCGGAGTATTGTGGAAACCAGGCTACTTAAGCAGAGCAACAGTGGGCTACCCTTACTGTATGTTGGATCGGAAACTAATGGTATAACCATACACATTAAATAATAATACACAAACTTGTAATTAGCTACAATTATAGGTGCATATTTGGTATTTGAAATCTGCCGTTCTCCTGCAAGAATGCAACTTTGAGTCATAGGAAGGTGGATTTTGGCAACTTTTTATTTTTGTAGTACTTTTCTGTTTACAAAATTAATTACTATGAATTTCACAACTCCTTCTAAAATAATCCTTACTGACCACCTGCGGCAGGCAGCTTCGACTTTTCAAGGGCGAGTAAAAGAAGAAATTCCAATATTTTGGGTCAAGTGATCGAAGCAAGAGAAAAATATAAGAACTGGGGAATGCATTCCATCGTGAATTCAGCAAGAGAAGAACAGCAAGACTTTCAGGGACTCCTTTATAACCAATTTAATTCTAAATTACCAAAATTCGCTAGAGGCCTGATCCAAACCCCTGTGATGTAAATGATGCCTCTGACTCAGGCCTGAACTCTAGCAGTTCATTCCAGGACCTGCAATTCTCAGGGATTCTCTGAAACAAGAAATGATTTTCAGTTAATCCTCCACAAAACACTACTGAACTCAACTGAGACTTTAGCTTTGTCATCAGTTGGTTAAGAAAAATAAATTCTGTGAAGACAAATCTGAAATAACTACATGTTGTAATGGAGTTTCTTCAGATTTCTCTAGCAAAATTAAGAGGGAAAAAAGTGGCCTTCAAATACAATGTATTATGTTTCTCATCTTTCAATGGAGATCCCAACATAATATTATCACTTATTTCAAACACTAAAACTTTGTTCATGGGGCTTAGATACTGTCATGCTATCACTGGGACATGCCTATTTTAGGGATGTAAAAATCTTTTTTTTTTCAAATAACTTTGTTTAAGCTCCTCTAATGATCTCGATTAACCGATAACATAGCAGCTCATATGTGGCTGCTACTGGCAGCTGCTCCTGCGACTCCAGGGAGGGAGAGAGGAGGCAAGCCCAGCCAGACAAGACAGCCCACAGCTCACCTGAAGCCATGCACTGAGAGAGAGGGAGCACCTGTGAATGAGCAGCTAATTGTTTAATTGATGAGTTATTAGACTGCTCTTGTTTTCCTCTTAGACTTATGAATATTAATCCCCCTCGCTCCTCCCTCTCTTCCTCCCTGCCCTGCTGCCTTCTCATTGCTGCTGGGACACCGCATGGCTTCCCTTTCTCCCTTCCATACCGGACTGCGCCTGCCCCAAACTAAAGGCTAACCAGTAAGCTAACCAACCGGTCATCACGAAACTGATTAACCATTTAACCTTTCAGATCCCTAGCCTATTTTAACCATGAGCTCCCAACTTTCAGTTTGGAGAGCAAGGATGTGAATTAAAAGGTATATTCCTTCGCAATCACTAGTAGGCATGCCAAATAGGGACATAGGGGGTGCATCTACACATGCACTTTACAGCGGAGTAGACTAATCAGCTACACGGTAAAGCATTACCATCTACACGTGCGTCACTATTAGGGCGCAGTAAACTAATTAACTCTGCTGTAGGACAGTACTGTCAGGACAGGACTATCTTAACACAGAGTACTTTACTGAACTGAAACCCACATGGAGATGGTGTTTAGGGGTGTAAATTGTACCTTGTCAGCCAGAGGCCTGCTCCACCCCAGCTCAAATTACAGTTGGCTGTAGCTCAAACCACTCTGGAGTTTATTGTTTCGCATTAGTTGCCTGTGTAGATGCACCCAGGGTGGAGGTAGGGAAACGGGGGAACCAACTAGTCAATGAAAAATTAGTCCACAAACCAGAGATGATCATCAAAGAGCAAAATCATCCAGCTACAAGTCAAAGTAGCTAGTCAAACTTGTTAACTTCTCAAAGTACCCAACTGCCACTTCAGAAAGGACATGCTGGGGACAGTACTGGGACCAAGTTTTAGCTTACATTTTTGACAACCAAGAGACACCCTTGACAAGAGGCTCTTTCACATTCTTGTTGAAAACGTCTACCCAGAAACAGAGAATTTCTGTGGTAGGTACAAGGTCCTGTGGGCCCTTCCTTATCTGCCCCAATTTGATTACCATTTACTCTAAAACTCCAGATTAAAGACTCTCCCGCTGGGTCTAAGTTATGGAAGGAAAGGCAAGTACTCTAAAATAGTTTATGCCCAATTACCTCCCAGGTTTATAGTGTACCTCCACAGTACTCTAGCTGCTGCTTGTCTGTAGTGGGTTATGGAATAGAGAAGATCCCACACAACTTACTGATTTGTTTGATGCACTGGCTGGGGAAATTTTTAGCTACTTGCACAATTTCACAATGATTACACACTTAATTCATACAACACAATTTTATTTTAAAATTATTTGCTACGCATATAACACTGCTTAGCTTTAAGAAATACCACAAACATTAAGAACACAATAACTAGATACATCAGAAACAATGCTCCAAATGCACTTCCTTCCCAAACAATGCTATAAGAATTAGTATTACAACAACTACAATTACAACTCAAAGTTAAATTCGAATCAATACTATTATTTTTCATAATATACTTACAATCCTAGAATTCCAAGAAGCCAAACACTTAAATATGGTTTCATTCCTCAGTAGTACAATTTAATGGGTGGGGGTGGTTCAGGTGATCAGTCTGATCCAGCCTACACTTGCGATTCTTCCTTCGATGTTCTGCAAATGAGGTTACCTCCAAATTGGGACAGTAGGTTACAGTTTTTATTGAGTGAGTTGCCATCTTGGGCCCCTCCTACCCAAACCTGTCACTACTCCCAAATTTGGGCTCAGATATTACTTAACAGGTTTCTGCTGGGTTCAGTTTCTTTTGTTTGACCATTTTAATTACTTTGGGGAAATTCCTTTCTTTCCAATCTTTTCAAAGACTCCTAGGGTTTGATTTTTCGGAATGCGGGATGTTTGCTTAAGGGTTGTTTTTATGTTAACCTTGTTAAAGGTCTCTAAAGATAAAATTCAAGAGTTAAGACTTTGAGCAAAGCCCGGACCTTCCGCACGTAGGCCAAAACAATGGCCTAGATAAGAAGATGAATCTTGTCTTTTTCCTAAACTGGCTAATGGGCAACTATTACAAACATTCAAACTATTACATTCAATATGCCACTGCTGTACTCTCCTGTCCAGAACCCCAAATCAGCTCTCAGATCCCCAAGATGAATCCACAATCTCTATACCCCCAGGCTGGCACCAGAAGACAGCATCACAGGGCAAAACCAAAGATGTGCATGTCAAAAGGAAACAATATTTGGTACTCCCAGCATGAGCAGAGTTATATAAATCCGTTAGAATTCCCTAGGTCCTCCTAAAGCTACTGTACTTGTGTACAAATCAGCAAAACCTAGTTTAGAGAAACTAATCATGCCACTAATACTTATGCATAAAATTGTCAAATTCTCACAGGGAATACAATTCAGACAGCAATTCTTGAAGGAATCTTTTTGGCACCAGCATCAGGTATTGAGCATCATAAGGAGTGAATTCAATAAAAACATACTTCAACTGCTTTTGCTGGACACTTTTTATTGAATCGAGCCCAAGGTTGGTACTACAGCAACAAATTTTAACAATTCATGGCTTTAATTAAGTAGATATCATTAGTTTCATTTTTATATTCTATTCTTTTTATCTGTCAATAATACAGACAGTCCCCCTGTACCACACACACTGCTCGCTGCTGTTAACTGAACTGTCAAATAGCCACTGATGTATAAGATGTCATTTTCAAATCTCAGATCAGCAGGACTTGCAGGGGAGACTCATCCCATGTGAGGGTATATGGTCTTATACTCCAGTCTTTGAGCTTTTTGCCAGGGACGGGCATCCTTTACATGTAGCCAGGATGGTATAAGGAAGAAAAGTACCAACAAGCAGCCTAACCATACAACCCTCTAAGTACCCAGTGACCACACTTACCTTTTGGGGCAATGGTGCAATTAGGTGTTTTGTTTTGTTTTGTTTTGTTTTTTACCAAACCTGTCTGAAACTTCTTCCACCAAAATATTTTTCCAACAGACAAGCTGTTTTATAACTAAACACTTTTCCCACACCAAAATTTTCTTCCTGTCAACAGAGAGTCAAAGTTTTCCACTGAACAACCATCATCCACTAGCCATGATCACAGTCCCTTGCTAACATGCATGTTGCTACTGCCTTTCATTGCCACAACCCCCATTCTGGGAGACTTTCCACAGCTGCAATTTGTGCCTAGGAATGTGGTTAGCATTAGGGTGGTAGAATACCTTGATAATGAAAACTGCTCTGAACGGGCTGACTTGTATTCATGGAGAGCCCTAATAAATCTACTCACATTTTTGGAGAGTGTTGGGGACAACTTCCTAGTGTAAGTGTTAGAGATGCCAACTAGAGCCTGTGCTCTTCTTGATCTGATGCTCACAAACAGGGAAGAATTGGTAGGGAATGTAGAAGTGGATGGCAACTTGGGCAGCAGCAAACACCAGATGGTTGAGTTCAGGATTCTGAGGAACGGAAGGAAGGAGAACAGCAGAGCAAGGACCCTGGACTTCAGAAAAGCAAACTTCGACTCGCTCACAGAGCTGATGGGCAGGATCCTCTGGGAGGCCAGTCTGAGGGGGAACGGAGTCCAGGAGAGCTGGCTGTACTTTAAAGAAACCTTACTGAGAGTGTAGGAATGAATCATCCAAATGCACAGAAAGACTAGCAAGTATGGCAGAAGACCGGCTTGGCTTAGCAGGGAACTCTTCAGTGAGCTAAAACACAAAAAGGATACTTACAAGAAGTGGAAACTTGAATAAAATGACTAAGGAGGAGTGTAAGAATATTGCTCAGGCATGCAGGAATGAAATCAGGGAGGCCAAAACACAGTTGGAGTTGCAGCTAGCAAGGGATGTAAAGGGTAACAAGAAGGGTTTCTACAAGTATGTCATCAACACAAGGAGGATCAGGGAAAGTGTGGATCACTTGCTGAATGGGGCAGGCAACTTAGTGACAGAATGCAAAAAAGGCTGAAGTACTCAACGCCTTTTTTACCTCAGTCTTCACAGGCAAGGTCAGCCCCCAGACTACAGCACATGGCAGCATGGTTTGGGAAGGACATGAGCTGCCAACAGTGGCAAAGAACAGGTTAGGGACTAGTTAGAAAAGCTGTACAAGTCCATGGGGTCAGACGCAATGCATCTTAGGGTGCTGAGGGAGTTGGCTGACACGACCGCAGAGCTGCTGGCCATTATCTTTGAAAACTCATTGTAAAGAGGCTAGCAAGGCCTCTTCACTAGAACGCGGCACCCCAAGCCTTAAGTCCTCTGCCCAGAAGATTTCCACACTGTAGAAAGAACTCCCAGCACACCCGGAGCTCGCTTTACTGCCTCGCCAGGTGCACCGGACTGGCTCGCCCAGCATCCCAGGGGCTATTTCTGGCCGGGCAGCTCCGGCAAGGAGAGAAGAGAGTGAAGGAAGACAGGCTGGGGTGCCCTGTTGAGTATTTTCATTCTAGGAGAACTCCCCAGGAATGGGGTGGCAGATCAATTGATCTGCGAGCTTAGAGGAGCTCATTATCTGTAACAAGTGTTAATTGCCACGGCAT
>NW_005842001.1:653759-668157 GCF_000455745.1 Alligator sinensis
CATTCCTTCAAATACCGTGGCAACAAGTCAGTTAAATTGACAAAAGCTACAAGGAGTGTGTGGCAGGAGCCGTGAGAGCCAACAAGCTGCAGGCAGGGCAGCAGCCAAGCCTGCCAGCTGAGCGTTTTTTTTTCTTTTTATTCACTGTTGTGTTTTTTTTCTTTCTTTGGAGCCGAGCCCCACCGGAAATGCCCGAGCCCAGATCTGACTGGGTGGACACCACCCCTCCTGGAACCCATTAAAACACCAAAGTCATGGCAGGCGAGAGCTAGGAGGACCCCAGTTTGGCTAAGACCCCAAGGTATTCTCCGCAGGGTCTCTCTCTCCTCTGATAAACCCCTTTAAATCAAGAAATCTCTGTTTTGTAATTACCAACACAACAAATACCCTAAAAAGAAGAAAATGCCACTCTTACTGAAGCTCAAACAACAGGGAAACAGAAATACATAGATTTCAGACATTTTTAAGAATACTAAATAACACAGTAGATACTGCCATGGTGCATTGGATTTTATGGAGGTGTGATTTATGTGCATGTTTAAATCTTTTTTTTGCTCATGCAAATTACAACCATGTAAATTCTGTCCTCTGAAACCAGAAACAGGGGTGGATAGGGGATGGGGATGCAGTGTTGTAGTTGCACCCCGCTTTCATTCTTGCTCCACCTACACTTTAAAACCAACTGCCCAGGAGAAGCAGCAGCATTTCTACTCATGCACTGTTGAGGGAGTCAATCGACTTCATGACTCATCATAATGTACCCGATTCCTCCTAATCTGTCGTCACTCCATAGGGGTTAACAACCTTCTCTCCTTTTAATGTTCTTGATATTACATTAATCCATGTATCATCTTCTGCAATTTTGCTATCTCTTCCTGGTAATATCTTTCTTCTATTCACAGCCCTGCAGACTTTTTAGTTCTAGCTAAAAAGCTTAATTCAGGTATGTTAAGTAACTTAGAAGAATATTAACTCAGGTGTGGAAATGATTGACAGAGAAGTATTCCAGCCTTCAGATGCTCAAGAAGGCTAGATTTTGTTTTACAAATATGAATGAAAGATGGGCATTTAAGCATAATGACTACAAAACTAATAAAATATCTCTGGACTATGTTTTCCTGGTCTGTTATATTTTTAAAACTTAGTATATAAGCTACCAAATAAGTACATATTGCAATGAAGTTATATTTTTACTTTAATCTTAAAATGAACAATATAGCACTAGGCCCCTAGCATATTAACACATTTAGTTTCTCTTTAACTATAAAAAATGTGTGTTGTTTTATATGTGATTATGCACCATAATACCAGCACCCCACTTTTCAAAATTCTAGATCTGCCCGTGGCCAAAAGAGTTTAGCTTTCTAGAAAAGGGAGAAGTGTCTGAAAAGAACTAGGAACAACTTGTCTAACACACATTTTTTTCCATGATCCATTAAACAGTAACAGTTCCCCTCCAAGATAGTCAGGTTTATTACACCACATGCCTACAGCAGCTCAAGCCAGAAACCGGGGGGCACTAAGAACACAGTTCTCTGGAACATAGTGAGCATGAGGTGTGTGTTTGCTTCCTCTTCCTGCTGCCCCTGAGGTCTCTAGAATTTGAAGTCCAAAATCATAACAGCAGGACTCTGCAGAGTTGCTCATCACTTCCTTTTCCTGATTCCAGGTGCCCCTGGGATTTGTAGTCCACAGTTGCAGCCAGTACTAAGTAAGCAGGGCAGGGCAGCTCCGTACTCAGGGGGAAGGAAAGTTTAACACCCCTCCTTCGCCCCAGACCCCAGCAGGGGTTTGACTGGGGAGGCCAGTGAGCCAGCCAGTGAGATCAGTGAGTCAGTCATCACTGCTCCAGCTAGGAAGCAGAGGAGCAAGGTCAGCCCTGCTCTCTGGAGCAGACAACACAGCCCAGAACAGGACTGAAAAATGCTGGGAGACTGTAATCTAACTTGAACCAGGAAGGAGTCTGGGACAGAAGTTTCATATGCCAGTTTGACCCAAATCAATTAAGTCTGATACTACATTCAGCCAGGTTTATCTTAAACCAGTTTCAGCCATTTTGAAACTGGTTTATGTGCATTGAACATGTATTCTGTTACAGGCTGAAACCAGTTTATGTGCAACGTCTGTCCCTAGCCATATAGTGCAAAGTAGATAGCTTGCTTCATGCAGACTTCATAGTCAGAACCAGCATAGCAATGCTAGCTGTAGTAAAGCTAATAAACTGCTCTTCTCCCTAGCACCAGTTAGCCTGGGCACTCAAGAGTTAATTCAGTTCTTTCTTGTAGATCTGTTACTGAACATGGATCATGATTCAGGACAGCACTAAAGCATGTGCTTAAAACGCCTTACGATCAACAGGACTTAAAAACATGCTTTTCCAAATCAAGTTTGTTAACTTGCAAGCAGCAGCCTTTCATTCAAAAGTTAAGTAACTACTTAAGTGCAGCTGTGAATAAGAACACTTTCGTGGACTGGGGTTCTGGTCCTTCCATTCAGGCATTAAATGTTCATGCTTTGATATCCAGAGATCTAAGGCTCATTACTACACGTGGCCCAGCCAAGAGGCATTACATAACCTTTTATAATATCTCAGACACATTTTAGTTCAGGTTCAGTAACACTGCAGGCAAATCTTCTTATTATTTCACCCAATATATTCACTCATCCCTAATCCAAATGGAAATTTGGGCACAGGGGATGCTTGCAGGAAATCTCAAGAGGAGCAAAGCTGGTGAAAACAAATCATCAGCTTTTCACAGCTGAAAGACTGGAAACGGTTTGTGTCATCTATGAAAAAATATATAGAAAGCTTTGCCAATTCACGTCATCTATTTAAATTAGTAGCAGGTTATTTAAATTAAAATATAACTTATTAAACTATGAAAAGTAATGATAATCAGTTTTGAAAATACAAACTTTCAGCCAGAGTGTATAAGCCTCACTACATCAGGTTCCAAAATTCTGGTAGTCACAAGTTCCATGTATTTACTTTGGCTCACTCTTGCCTGTTGTTGTTGGGTACTTGTGACACAATCGAGGGAGTATGTGAAAGAAAACATGAGTACTGCAGAAGTGTCAACGCCCTTCAGAAATGTGTGGTGGGAAAGCCTGAGTCTCTTGAATACATTGGATAAACACTACATGAACCACTGCTCTCTCTAATATTATTTTGTTAGCACACTCCTGACCAACAGAATTTTCAGTGCCAAGTCGTCAGTAGGTAGCACTGGTAAGCTGAGTTTTCATCAACAACTTCTTTTGGATAACAGACAGCTATCAATAAAAGTGACTAACAGTACAGGTTGCAGACCGGCTGAAGTGAGCACACAGGTCTCAGACCAGCAGGGGACGTGAAGGAGCTGTGCTTCATGATTCCGGACCACCTAGGATGATATTTTAAGGGCAACCTTTGAATATACACAACTGTTTGCCCATCCCAACAGTCTACATGACCACATTACTTGCTAAGAGTGATTAGATAAGCCAAGAGTTATTGTTTACAACCAGATGCCACCATTGCTGAGACAGCAGAGGTGTTAATAGTTTGCACCTTTACAGAACCACAGCATGTCAACAAAGTGACAATTAAATTCTGTCAGTCTCACCAGCCTTTGCAATATTTCTACTCTAAGATCAGTTCTAGAAGAACCAATAGCAACTTGCAGCCTCTAAGTTATACAGCCTTGGAGTTATATATATAGATATATATATATAGCCTTATACTTTCACATTAATTTTTTTCCTGATAGTCTTAAAATTGTACACATAAAGTCCTCTTCAGTGTATGTTAAATGAATTACTGCTGGAGAGACTGGAAAAGTTATATGGTATATAAGTCTATCTTATGCATTCTGAATCAGTAAATTAAGATGCAGGAAAGAAAAATGTGTAGAACTAAACAACAGCAACATTTACTCTTTGGTTGTGTGTGACCCACAGCAACAAAGGACCAGAAAGTATTTGGGAAAGTATGTAGCTAGCTATCCCTTTCTCTTCTCCTAGGAAGGTTACAACAGAGCACAGGTTTTTTGTTTCTGTCAGAAAGGTACCTCTTAATCATAGTAGGAGGAAAAACAGACGGTCTACTTATTGACCTTGGCTCCAAAACCAACTGAAAAAAAAGAAAACACCTGCTGTACAGACCTAAACCACTGAGATGGAAACTTGATCAGAAGAGAAAAAAAAACATGAAAAAAATAAAGAATATGGAAACACATTTTATTCAGCCTTATCTGGTGAGACAGAAGGGTATTATTTTGTTTTTAGGTAGAAAACATTTTCTTCTGAACATGCCTGCTGTTTTTGCATTTCAGTAGGTATAAAGGAACATATGGGAGCTACTGTACATGCATCCTTTTTATAGCAAATTCCTCTGAGAAATACCAACCCAACATGACAGGAAAGCTATAAAAGAATCCAGTTCCCTCAACATAAGTTCAGTGGAGAAGACTACAGGATACACAAAGTTGAAACAAAAAGGTAAATCATCAACATCAATCTTTTGCAGAAGTGCTAAAAGGGACACATTCAAGATGTTTCTTGAGATTGATACCCTAATTTTGACTTGCAAGGTGCCCGTGGAAACTTGTAAGCTGCTTCTTTGCAACATTTATTTTTAAATTGCACATGCAAATTGGTTTGCTACGGTGGACTATTCCAAAAATAGAATATTAAATATCTGCAAATTCTAAGCATTCATAGCATTTCCATTGCAATTCTACCGAATTATACAAACTCTGATACCTAGCCTTTTGAGTTGAAGTAATAGCTCCATTCATGACATAGTGAAATGGGCTACTGTCTTTTTAAGCCTCTGGCAAAGCTGGAAGGCAGTGAATAGGCAGAGCTGTGAAAGCTCCTATTTATTATTGTAATTTTCATATAATACAGTAACACCCCTGGAACAGAGAAGTGATGGGTTCCAGAGGCCAATCAAACCGAGATGGGAGTTAGCTGCATTTTAAATAAACTGTAGTCTCTATATAGTTACGGTATACATTACAGTAATCCCACCTGGAGGTGATGAGGGCAGTAAGCAGTATTCCTAGACCCTCATCTCTAAGAAAGGTTAGGAAAAGGCTTTTGCCATTTCCTAAGGTTTCCTCCTGGTTAAGGACAAAACTCTGAGACACTGCACAGTTTTGAAGAAAAGCAGGAAGGTATCTTTTTTATAATGGTTGGATTGCATCCTTACTAGGCCTTCAGAACATTTCCTCTTCTCACAAATATCTCTATTTCTTCACAAGAGTTCAGTTTAATCTGTACCTGTTCTCTATTCACAAACTGATCTCTGTAAGTAGGATGTCATCTACATGATGTTGTTTCATTGCGCATGTGGAAAAGGAGACCTACATGGAGGTCACCAAGATGTGGCTAGCAGCAGGACTATCATCTCTTCAACTCTCCAGGAAGGTTCATTTACGTATGAAAGAGAGTAACCCCTCCGGCAACTCACAGATGAGGATTTTTGGAAATTACCCATTGCAACTCTCTGGGTTCTTCTGATGAGCAAGTACAGCCACCGGAGGCTTAACAAAGCAGCTGGTGTGGGAGACCCGGATTCAATCTTCTCCTCTACTAAGGGAATTTAGCCCCAAGAGGGCCCAACCTCTCTGGAAATTTGAGAAGCATTCTTAATCCCTCTGCTTGACACTGTGACAATTTGCATGAGATAATTTAACATTCATTGGCCCAAAAACTAAAGCAAAAGCGAGCATTCCTAGTGTTCCTGAAAACGGAGAAAGTCCTGGCATCCAGTCTCTTTATTCAATGGTTGTGTCTACTTACAAACAGAAGGAAGCCAGAAGTCTAGATTTAATACATCCAGTTAAGACACTGGGCACATGAGGGCAAGGTTTAGTCTAAGTTTTATGTCTCTGTTGCAAGACACAATATAGACCTAATAAATAATAATCTAATTTCCCCTACAATTTCAACCAGAAGAATGATTTTAATTTACTTCTTGTTATAAACCAGTATGGTGTCATGTTGCTTGGCATTTATATCAGCTGCCATGTTGCAGGGGCAATTGAGGTGACTCCT
This sequence comes from Alligator sinensis, assembly GCF_000455745.1. Taxonomy (NCBI): domain Eukaryota; kingdom Metazoa; phylum Chordata; order Crocodylia; family Alligatoridae; genus Alligator; species Alligator sinensis. The sequence continues at coordinate 659,802 of NW_005842001.1, forward strand.
CTATCTAACTATATAAATGGTAAGGTTAAAAAAGTTTTTTTATAACGTGGACACTGTTCTGGACAAAATTACTCTATAGAGCTAGTGGTTTACGGTCATGTTTGAAGAATAATAGTAACCAGCTCCAGGTTTTCCAGACCTTTTGGTTAATTAATTCCTGGGTCAAGTGAACAAAAATAAAAGGCTACTCTGCCAGAATAAAAAGCACATTTCCATATATAACTTTACAAGAAGTTTAACTTTGAGACCTAAATATCTTGACAGTATCCATTAAAATCAAATCCATTTCAACTAGTTCTGAAAAAACAGAATTACCTTTGATATATATTTTTACACTGACATTTTTTTATGCCATCTCAGGACATCAGTGATTTTCAGATATTTGAATCAGAACTAAAAATAGTTAAGCTTTAAAGGTCAGAAAAAAAAATTTCTCCTCTCCTTTTTGGTAATATTTCTTTTATCCCCTCTTTCTGAGAAGTGTCATTAATTAGTGCCTTTCAACCAAAAAAGTATTAGAAGTGTCTCTATTAAGCAAACATACATTTCAAAACTGAAATCACAGAAAATGTCCATTAAATTGAAAGGGGATAAATTGCCTTGCTTGGCCACTCAGAGTCTTTTATACCAATTCGAAGGACATTTTATATCACATAAAGCAGTGAGCCACAGAAAGAACACCCAGAAATACTTGAGACTTTTGTATTAGCATCATTTCCCAAGGATTCTCTCCAGCCTCAGAAAGAGGGAGCGAGATTTTTGTAAACATCTTTTAAATCTCTCACACATTTGAACATAGCAGGATTTTCTTTTCATATTAATTTGGTATATGCTTCTCAATAAATGTTTTTTTGTTGAGACTATACTAATTCAGTAAGGCAAGGAAGGGGCCTTAAGCATGTAGATAGGTTCCACTGTTAATGAGACCTAAAAACATCCTTAAAACTATAGCAATTTTTGCAGTGCATACCCAGGACACAGAGACTGGTTTCAACAAGTTAAGGGGCTTAGCTTAAAGAAATCAATTTGACATAATTGGAAATAAAAATATATGTAGTTTAGAGCCATTCTAAGCTTTTAAGGAAAGCAAGTTTGACAGGGACCATTTCTGCAAGATCTTAGACCAAACTGAACATCAATTTACAAGATAACTTCAATCTTTAGAACTGCTTTAACGAGACAGATTCCACATTATCATATTAGTATATTTCAAAATAATGTTGTGTGCGCAAAATTTAAAGAATAATATCAAATAGCAGCAATCCAGTATTAATGCTAATCAGGTAAACATTTAAAAATCAGAGCTGGGTGGGGGGACCCTTAAAATTTTTCTTTTAGAATTAAGTTGGTCACTGTAGTAGTTAGAAATTGAATAGTATCTGGTATACCTCTCTGTTTTCTATTCCTAAACCCAAGAGACCTCTACCTCAGCAGAAGTACTCACATCTGTCTATATCTTACAAATGTATAATCAGAAGAAAAGAAAAAAAAAAGCAGTTACTACAAATTCAGCTATGCCCACATGATTCTTCATACACTTAAAATTGTTAAAAAGCAAAGATATAACCTTGTATATTCCAGGCCACTTTATTGACCAGTGAAGTCAATAAAGCTACATTGATGTATACTAATTATGAAACTTATCCTCCCTGTTCTAAACAAGCAAAAAATAGTAATATTTTAATACTTACAAACAACAAGAGGAAGAGGAATAGAGAATACAGTGTGCAAGTACCATGCTTAAAATTAATTTAGTGAGAGAAACTGCAGCTCCTGGGAATTTTTGACTTCCATGCATTTGCTTTCTCAACCTTAACTCTGCATTAATAAAACATTTTGTATTTAAATATTTCATGTTTATTTTGTTTTTTAAATGTCCTGTACATCCTATCTACCTTGGAAGAGTCGCGTATTACAATGTATATTACATGGGATTCAGATTTTAGACACATGCTAAATAAGTAGCTTTAAACATTCATAACGTCAAAGCTAATGATCCACTTCACTTCAGATTTAGATTGTTGAAGTGCTGGCATAGGATTACAAAACAAGCCAAGTGTCTACTTCAAGCCATTTTTGAATTATACAACTTCACAACTCACAGTATTTTCATTATATTTAGTATGGAAAAACTTCATCAAGGACACACGAAAACTATGCATTTTGCACATCCTTCCAATCCAATGTCCAAACATGGAAAACTCGAGTGCAAAAGGAAGTGTTTTGAGAAAATTGGGGGAATGATGAAGGGGCTATAGCAGCAGTAGGGCTAAGGACTGAAGTTACATATAAACCAGTTTAAGTGATCACAAACTGGTTTAAACCTGTAACAGAACAGAAGTTCAGTACACATAAACCAGTTTCAAAATGGATGAAAATGGTTTAAGATAAACCTGGTTGGATGTAGCATCAGACTTAACTGATTTGGGTCAAACCAGTTTATAAAACTTCTGTCCCAGACCCCTTCCTGTTTCAAGGTATATTAAAGTCTCTCAGCATCCCAGCATGCTTTGCAGCCCTGGGATTTGCTGTCTGCTGCAGCAGAGAAGGGCTGGGGTGAAGGGGCAGAGGGAGGCAGGGACTGCCCCCCCAGTCAAGCCCTGACTGGGATATGGGGCCAGGGAGGCGGGTTAAAGGCCCTTTCCCCCAATTAAATCCTCTACCCCTGAGTACAGAGCCACCCTGCCCTGCTAAACTTACTGAAACTTAGTGCTGGCTGTGACTGTGGACAACAAATCCCAGAGGCACCTAGAAGCAGGAAAAGGAAGTGATGAACAACCCTACAGCATCCCGCTGCTGTGTTTTTGGACTGCAATTCCAGAGACCTCAGAGGCAGCAGGAAGAAGCAGCAAACACACAGCCCATGCTGGCTACATGCCAGAGAGCCATGCTCTAGCACCCCCAACCTTCTAGCCTGAGCCACTGCAGGCATGTGCCTGCATTTCCTGAATCAAAAGTAAATGTGTGTCTAGTTGTTTCTCTGTTTAATCTCTGCAGCTTAGACAAACCTGCAAAGACTGAATTGATTCAGCCTCGGACTTTTTGACTGTCTGTATACTTAGCCTAGGAGTTCAATGACAAAGACAAGCTGCTATAATGAAAATGTTGAAAGTCTGAAATTGACGTCCACCAAAGAGAGAAAGTAGTCATCTTTGTGTCTCTGGGCATAACACCATCTCCCCCAAACCCTGTGGAATACTCTCACAAGTGACATATTTTTCAATTGTGCAACTGCCATTACATCATTTCTTTCCACATCACGACAAAACTGAGAACTTCTGTAAAAACAAAAACCCGCACAGAACAAAGAAGAGCCATTAGCCCAGTGGTTAAAAGACTCAGCTGGTATGTGTGAGCCCAAGATTCAAGACTCAGCTCAGAATCAGGGAAAGCAAAAATGCGAACTTGGGAATCCTACATGCCAGGCAAATGCCCTTATCACTGAGCTATAACATCCAACATTATCTGGCTCACTTGACATAATGTCTAGCAGCTCCAACAGAGTAAAATAAGTGGGAAAAGAGAGAATGACCCTAATATTCTAATGGTTAGGGTATTCATCTGGCACATGAGATTCAAACAAAATCAGGGTCTTGAAGCTGGACATCTCATATCCTCTCACCTTTCTCCACATCATCTTATCTCCTCAGCTGCATCCTGCCATAATAATCCTTCCCAATGAATGAACTGCTTTTTCTACAACTCTGTTGACTAAATTTGGACTTAAGATTCTACATCAGCAACCCCAAGTTACCATGCATGACAAAATATTGTGTACTCTTACTTCCTCCCACCTTACTGCCCAATTTAGCTAAAATACTTATACCATAAGAACCACTACAGAATTCTCCACAGCAGATAGATGGCAAGAGATATTTAAAATGACTAAGAATGGTTTCATTCTCATCTCTGCATTTGCACACTATTCCCTTTAGGAACAGGAATTGCAATTCTGTTACTGCTCCTATAGAAGCCAAAGAAAAAGATGCACGTGCACTCGAAAAAATAGACTCTTTGTATTCCTCGAAAAAATAGACTCCTTTGTGTGTCAGTACACAAATAAGAGGGTTTTTTTCTTTCAGGAGGTAACTGGAGTTGAGTCAGCCCCAGTCCTGTAACATGGGACTGGCTTCCAGATGCGTATGTCAACTTCTCCCACGAGGTAAACATGCGTTGTTAGAAGAAACTGAGGCATGCAAAAATAAAATGACTTTTTACCCAAGATACCTGTGGCACAACCATTAACTGAACTCAGACCCGCTGAGTCCACAGTGCTGCTGTGTCTTAGCCAAATAGCAAGACCATCCTTCATTGCATATATCAGTATCTTACTTACTCTAGATAAATAGATAACCACCTTTTACCTATGAATATTTTTATAATTATTTAGTGATGTTTATCCTTGTTTGGTATTGTATTAATATGAATAGAGCAGAGGCAGTAAAGCTTTTCTTACTAATGTGAATATGGGCACAGGGTACACAAGTATCTTCTGTACTTTCATCAGAATTTTGTATTCCTTCTCTCATATTTCAGGATATGAACAAGGGAACCCCTAATATCCAGTGGCAGTTATATTTTCTATGCAACTTGCTGAACACTTCCTGTCATCTGAAGCACAGGATGGCAAATAAGGGCATTTTGCATAGCAACACGCTTTACTATAGCAAGCACTCCTCTTAATCATGCCAATTATTTTCTGTTGAAATTTTCAAAGCTCCCTAAATTATCTGGTCTACAAATATTTGAATAGGCGTCCAAAAAGATCAGTCTTAGATACTATTTAGTACATTGGACAGAAGTAGAAAAAAATATATATATATTGGATCTCATAGGTATGTTTTCTCCTCAAAACAAAGTTCTTTCTTATTGTAGTTCCTCTGTAATGGTTCCCATAGCAATAGTTCATGGTAACAATGAGACTGCAATACTCTAGAGAAGTCCCTAACACAATTCTTCCCCTATTCTAGACACCAACCAAAAATGTATCACACTTCAAAATTTTCATCCCTCCAGTTTAATTATCTCTAGAGTGAATATTTGTGAGGGCAACTTTAGTGATAGGGATCACACAGATTTGTTCTATGCTAATAATGGCTGTAAAGCTAAGTTATTCAAAACAAATCTCTGCATTGGAAGCATATTCTTAAATAAGCTGGAAGTGTTGTTATTCCAAAGCCAAATTAAGCAAGGGCGTACCACAGAAAGCCAATTAACTAATTTAGACAGCAACACAATGTAAATCATTGCCCTTATTCTCACCCAGCATGATGTTCTGTGATTCATAGATGCCACTTTGTTAGCATATGTTTCAAGAAAAGGCATATTTAATATTGGTAGCATTTAAAGACAGCATGTAGTTCCCATGTCTGAATTCCAACGGGATCTTGTAACCAAAGAGGTGTTATTTGTCCACAATTAGCATGCATTTAGATTCAGTGTTTCCAAACTCACCTTGAAAATCCACAACAAAGAATTCTGAAATGTTGGATCAAGATGTCAGACTAATAGCAGAGAATGGGTATAGGTAGAAACAACACTGGCACAAGGACAGACTGGAGGGAATTAGGAACAGCTTAACATGTACTCTAGTATTTTCCCCTCTCCAAACTGGAATGGGAACAAGGGTTCTGGAGTCTCAGTGTTCTTCTGCTATCAAAGATCTGTAAAACTTACTAAGAAGAAATGCCTCATTCCCCCTTACTGGCCAGACCAGGTACAGATTAACAGTTACACCGATAGCTCAAAATAGCAGATGCTATGTTCTTAATTGAACAGTTCCAATTCATCCACACCAATGACTTATTTATGGGTCACTATGTGACCCCAATGAAGTTGAGGTGGCCCAAAATCTATACAAATTCTCCAGTGTTCCTGATCTCAGGTACAGTATCAAGACAGCACGTAGAAAAGTCCTAATTCTAAAAAGAACAAATTAAGCCAGGGATCCTATGGGTCATACGAGACTTATATTTATAGAGACATAGGTCCAACAGTATCAACAAATGCCCTCAGTTCTTCAAATCCTGATCATTTTACATTGGGCTTGATTTTCTTCTCACACTACCGTACAACTGGTGAAACTCCACAAACTGTCTGAGAATTCTTCTAGTGTCAACCAATGTAAGCAAGCAGAAAAATTGGTTTTTAAAGTCAATAGTTAGACCTCTGTAATATCTGATGTGAATGAGTCAAGCCCAGAGACGTGAATGGGGATACTCAATATATAAGAAAAACATTAATTTTACTTTTAAATAACTTCCCCTGGGCTACACCAGTTTCACCACATTTAGGACAGGAAAACTTTCACCCTCCTCCACATTTTAGGGAAGAATGCAGAATGTTTCCCACTTCAGACAGATTACTTCAACAAATTTTCTTTCCTTTAAAAAAAATTACCAGTTTAAACAGTTTAAATTCACTGGGGATATAGATTCAATCATTTCCATCAGGTTTCCTTCCTTATTTAAATTAGCATTTTCCTACATATGTTCATGTCAGCTTTAATAAACCTATTTCAGGTTCCAATGTGCATATCTGACCTTAGACACTGCCTCTCTAGGCTCCTAAAAGAGTCATGTTGCATTAAGTAAAAGGATTCTTGGAAGAGGTCCTTAATTTTTTTTTCCAAGCGAGAAACAGGTGAATTATTTAGATTCCAATTTTTGTAATTAGATTAGATGCTTGATTTATTTCTTTGTCTTTCTGCCAAAGTACCATGTACCTAGCAAATTTTAAAGCAAGCATCACTTCTTCCATCCACACTAGGGACCCAACTATATTATGCTAAACTAGTATCATTTAAAAAAAAAAACAGGAAAAAGTTTTCAAAAAAGTCAATAAGATGTTAAGATACATTTGTTGATTTTAAACATGCTGGCATCAACTGTAATGCAACCTGGTACATTCAGGGAGATCTAAAATCACTAATTTCACTTACTCAATCTGGAGGAATGTTGTAGCTTCAGCAGAATGGAAAACTTACTTGAAGCCCTATATACAAACACCATCTGCTCTCTTGCAAAAGGTATAATGTTTGAAATAACAACATTCCTTTCTCTTCCCCTCACCACCACACAGTCACACTCTTGGTGGAACAGAATGATTCTATTTATATGAAGAGCCTGCAAAATAAAGCACTATAAAAACAGAAGCATATGGCCAAATAACTCTGCAGTATTTAGCATGTTCACCTGTAGAGCAAGAGCTATAAAACAAGCAACTAAATACACACAGGTCCACCTGGAAACTGCCAATAAGTGCATGGTGTTCGTCAAATGAAAATCCCATTCCTCACTGATTATGTTATATAGATGCCTTGTTAAAGGTTTGCCAGAGTAATTCTTCATATCACTGACCCTGCCTTTACTATCTAATATCATGTGCAGCCATACTTACGGTAGCTCTCAATATGTCCATCCAGTTGCAAGCATTTAATTACTTTACCTGCTAAATTTAATTTAATTAATTACCTTACCCGCTAAAATTTACAGGTCAAGTTTAACTGACCCCTGAAAAACCACTGTAAAAATTTCAAATAAGTTTAGGATTCCCTGACGTTTTCATTGACAGCAATGTGCCTACCATCCACTGGTCTTTAAGGCTATCATGCTTTTCATTAGGCAGCTTCTTTTCAGGAGATGGCTTACAGGTCTTGCACTTCAGTCTGTTTGCTCTCTATGTTCCAACAAGAAACATACACCTGTTCTCAAATCCTTTCTGCTTTTTTTTCTTATGACCAGTGCAACAGAAATGGGCATTGAATGAGAAAGAATGCTTCAGCGTTACCAAAAGCTTTATCACGCAGGGAAGAACCATACAATTCTTGAATCTTGTGAAATTTCTCTTTCTATCCTCAGGTCTTCTTTTCACTTCAAACTGTTAAAAAAATTTCCAACAAACAGTTGGCTTCTGTCATAATCACTACAAAACACCTTTTCACAGTATGTTAAGGATTATTTTGGTCTCCTGATTAATGTTCCTCTGTGGTCAGTTCTCTAATCATTGCTTTGAGGTCTTTAAGGCTTTGCACAAAAATGTCAGTTCCACTTACCAATTAAAGGATGGCCCATGTCCTTTTATCAGGATGCCTTTCTCTGGAGAAGAACTAAAACCATCCTGAAACGGAAAGAGAAGAAAAAGCGTTTACATGAAGGGAAACCTTATTTGACTTTCCACTTCTACTTGATTTCTGATCTTCTTGTCAAGCTTGTATGTCAAGAACAGGATTCACAATTCTTATTTATGGCTCCTTCATGGCTTCCTACACTGCTTCTATTTCCACCATGTGGACTTTTTCATAGTTTGCTAAAGGCAGGTAAAAGCTGAGAAAACCAAAAACTGCAACGTATTCCTG
>NW_005842001.1:668188-668902 GCF_000455745.1 Alligator sinensis
GATTTTCCATTACAGGAGAAAGTGTAATGTAGAATTTCCACAAGTCTCTGAAGGGTCTTCAAATTCCTCCTAACAAATATTACAATTAGGTTATTTTTCAATTGCTGAATACAACAAGCTATATTACAGAAAAGTCTTCCAAAGAAGTTGATTTGTTCTGCTTTCAATTCCACCCCTTACTAACAGACTGAGGTCTATTTCTGCAAGTGTCTTTGTGAAAATCATGTAGAATCTTGACAATAGATATGAATCTAGCTTTTGTGTTCCTTATTTTAAGCAAGGAATCATCTTTTGCTTATCTGCAAGTTTTTGGAGGGTCATTCAGCTTCACCTGCTCCGGTTTCAGCAGTAGGAAGAATGAAGAATCACTTTCTGGGGTTTTTTGGTTTGTTTTTTTTAATTATTGACCACTGGGATACAGGGAGGCCAGGATAGATAATACAGATCATGAGTTTTTCCTGAATTATTTCTGTTTCAACTACAGTGTACCTTGATTTAAATATTTCTCATGATGAAGAACCCACTCTGACACTGTGTAACTTTTCCCAAATGTCCTATACCCTTGCCATTGAAAATGTTACTTATTTCTAGTCTTTTTTTTTAAAACAGATTTAAATCTTTATTAGTGAATGTTCTACATGTCACAACCCAAGGGTTTGGTTTGATGTGTGCGCGCTTCGGCACTGCTAAATTATTTCCCGCCACTAGGAGCTT
>NW_005842001.1:669103-676098 GCF_000455745.1 Alligator sinensis
AGGCTATAGGGGTCTGATCAACCTCTGGCCTCTCCCCGTCGCCGAACGATCCCTCGACGAACCCTTCCCTGCGCGCAAGTTCCACGGAGCCTAGCAAACTTCGTGAGTGTATCCAGAGCTCTACCCGGGTTCAAGTCCTGCAGGTTTATCTTCCCATTGCCGAAAACCCATTGCGACGTACTCTCGTGTTTTGCATCTTCCTGTCGCCGAAAAACCCCTGCGACGTACTCTCGTGCCCTGCAGGTTCGAGTTTTGTTTTGTTTTGTAACTGCAACTCAAGCAAGTTTTCCTGCCTGCACCGCGACCATCTATGGTGTAAGTAAAATAATCTTTAATCAACCGCTAAGCGTCCGTGCCTAATTCTAGCCTGCCGGCCTGCATTCCCCGACCCGGCGTGTCCGGGCTGCTGGCCACAGCCCGCCGCGCACAGGCCCCCGAGGGCCTCGGACCGCTCCCGGCCCGCACACTATATTCAATTTCCAGTCGTTAGTTCCTGTTAAAACTATGTCTACTAACGATCCTTGACTGTCAAATTTCTGTTGCCCATGTAGATGCTTACACAGAGCTCTTAAGTCATCCCTTAATTTTCTCTTTTATGATTTAATATAATCAAGCTCCCAGAATTCCTCACTGAAAGGCATGCTTTTTAATCCGTTAATGATTTTTGTGAATCTTCTCTGAAGCCTCTCCAAGTTTTCAACATCTCCCTTGAAGGTTTGGCATCACAACTTGACACAACATTCTGTAGCGGCTGCACCAGTGCCAAATACAGGGTTACACAACCCTCCTAATCTTGTTTAAATTTTCAACATTTAGTTCCCTTTTACATCCTTCCTTCAACATCCCCTACAACAGAATCATTCCCTAATAACAAAGGCAAACACTTTTCAAATCACTGATACTTCTATGAGCTTTGCAATATGCCCTTTTTTCTCCCAGGCCTATGTTCTAGATGGTTAACTCTGCAGGACACTGGCCATCTTAATTTTTGACTTTGCACTGCATTAAGCACACAGTTGATGGTAAATAACAACAATAATGACATATTTTAGTGTTGACATTGTTAAAATCTCGTGTTGTCTTTATTTACATTAGCAGTTATAATGACTGTCCACATAGAAATTTCTATTTTGGAAACAGTTTTGTACAAACTTATCTTTAAAGACAGTTGCAATGCTGAATTTGCCATTAACTGAGAAGACAGAGCTTTATAATGCATTTACTAGAATGTAACCTCACAAATATATTTACATAAATACTTTAAGTATCATTTTAACAACTGTGAAGATCAATCTTGCAATGGGTTGACCACTACAACACTAGTTCACCAACCATTAAAGAACCTGCTTAACTTTTAAGCCTGATTAGGCTCAGCAGAGCTAATAAGTGCTTTTCAGAATAGAATCCAGGCTGCTCAACCCCTTCCAGAACTGAGCTTTACTGGGTGCGGCTACATGTGTGCCTGTATTAGAAAACAGTAAATTCATTATCTCTGCTGTAAGATAGTACTGTCCATGACAAGAACTACCTACAGTGGAGTAATTTACACCCAGCTCAACACATGAGTAGACAGTGACCGGGGCTGGCTGGGGCACCAGGATGCAATAGTGCGAGGGCCACCTGCAGGCTTCAGGGGGCCACCTGCAGGCCCCAGCCAGCCCTTCCACCGACTGACACCACAACCCAGAGCCCAAGGCTGACCCCCCCCCAAACCTGATGCCAGCTCGGGGCTGCTCTGCCCCGACTCAAACTGCTGTGGTCCCGGACACACACGTATACACTGTGCCCAGGAGCTACTGACTCTGGCACAAAGTGTCAGCTAATTGCACATGGAGATGCACACTATGTACTAACACAAATACAGTATATTTTTAAAAAGTAAATGCATACGAGTTTGATATCAAACTTATTTTTTTGCAACAGAAACATTTTCTTTCACAAGTGCTCTACAGGAATCCAGAAACATGGGAGGAGCTAGAAAGAATTCTGTTTGTGACACCTACTCAAACTTATGTTAAATCAATTCTAGTTTACATGCTGGTTTGTTTGTTTTTCTTTCAAAGCAATACCTACCCTTGAACAGAACCCAAATATGGTCCATAGGGCCAATGGCCCAGTTAACTGTTACAATAGTGTAAACTATACATTTAAAAAAAAATCAATGTTTAATACATGTGGCAATCAGTATATTAAAATAAAACTTCATTTTGCACACCACTGAGGTAGAAAGTTAAATTTAAAATAATGAAACAGTAGTCTACAAAGCAAGTTAATTCCCCAAACCAAGAAACATGGCAGTTCTAACTATTATTCTTTATGCAGTTCAAGATCAGTTCCCGCAGTCCTAATTTAGGTAAAAGCCATGGACAGTTTTATCCCAGTAAAGACAGAAACAGTGATCTCTACTCACCTAAACCAGAGGCACTGCAATACCACTGTTCAAGAATGGATTTCATATTAAAAATATACTTGGAGATTAATATTTCCATTTATTTTCAAACAGAAGTCTCAGAAATAATACTGTGTGGGTCAAATTCTTTGCCTGCTATACATGGGAAACATATTACATTTAGCAGGAAAGAGTTCGGAAGAGACAATTTGAATACGTTATTGAATGTTTACCATTGTTTTGGCCTCACTTACCAAAACAATAACTATTTCCCAACCCCTTCTCTTTAGACTGATGTACAAAGTTGGGGATTTTTTCTTCATTTTATACTACAATAGTTAACAGTAGCGAAAATCCTTAAGCATATCTTGGAAAACAGCTTTGAAAACAAAAAAAAACCCTTAATTTTTCAACACACACACACACTTCCCACGTACCACATAAGCAATATTGTGAGATGTGAAAGAAGAAAGAAATCAAGTCCGATAGTTTCAATCCAGGGAAGGTATAAGCAAAGGGGTTCAAATAGAAATTCTTCTGCAGATTTAAAAATGGGAGGTATTGTGTCCTTACTGTACATTCAGTAGTGCTTTACTGTATCTTAAAAAGCAGCACTCCATGCATGGACAGTTTCCCCAAACGCTTCCCTTGATGTACCTAAGGTATAATCATAAAATTGCCAGAGATTTCATTCTCTGCTTCTGAAGCTGATTCCATTCTCTCTACAGTGATCTTTGATTTCAACACTTCATTGCACAAAAACCTAATGTTCAACTAAGCAAGGTAGCTGCAAAAATTGCTAGCCAATATAGCAGTTTTATGAGACACTGTTGTGCATACTCCTTGGAAGCACTATTTGTAAAGTGGATGGATACAAAAAGGCTTATTTCCTTGCACCAGGACAAAATAGCAGTCCATGATGCCAAGGTCCATCATCCTCCATAAATAGCTCCACTACTTGCTGGATTACAAACAATATGCATCTTGTCCCTATAAAATGACAAAGGTGGAGTTGATACTGTGTATACACAGTACATGAAAGAAAGGGTACATAGCAAGAATGAATACAATGCACATTATCTTCCTGTCAGCAGAGAACTATAATTTTGTATTCTGTGTTGTACCATGCACAACATAAGGGAATATCAGGCAGATACTTGCTTCTATAGATCCTAAAACTTCCCCGATGCAATTCCCATCTTAAAGCAGGAATATAACCAGGATATCTATAGATGACAGGAAAGATAAATCTCTCTCTTTATAAATTAGTTTAAATTGAATAAAAATACACTCCATGCTTCACACCTTCAGAGCACTGCACAGAGGCACAAAGTTCACAGTTCATTAATACTCACAACCTCCCTGAGGTAGCTGAGTGTTATAATCATTATTTTACTCATTGGGAACCTGACACAGAGTTGAAGCGATTTGCCCAGAGCAATGGTTCTCAACCTTTTTAGACTCAAACCACCTTTCATTAGACCCAAGGTGCCTGCTGGAACATGCCAGCTCTTAGCTTTCACTCATTTTTTTTACTACAAAAAAATAACAGAGCAATTACTCTGTTGCAAAGCACTCACAAAAACCACAACCAGTCAGAAAAGTTTTTGGAATTCCTGTTTGAAATCTCTGGATTTCATCTTGTGCATTGTGTAGGTAATTACACACATAGCACTGCTAATATTGTGTGGCACCTTGCAGCACCCCATGCCACCCTGACTGGGAATCACTGGTCCAGAGCTTCACAACAATTCAGTAGGAATACAACATAAAAAGTTCTTGATCCATATCCTACAGTTAGTGCAATACCTCAGTCTGCATCTTCTGTCGCATTATACCGCCAGCATCAAATGTATAACTGTATCTGAAATACAAACTTCAGTCATTTATATTTTACTAATGATATTACTCTGTTGACCCCATCCTAGCAAACATAAAATGACCATAGATGATGACAGACATACCAACAGAGCAGCCACTAAGCACCAAAAATGCAGGTGCTTCTGCAGACAAGAACTAGGAAACCAAGCTGGGACTGCAGAAGACTTTTATATCTCAAGGACCAGGCATAGAGCAAGACCAGCTGTACACATTCAGCAGCAGCTTACACACAAACAAGCACCAAAAGGATATAATCACGCAGATACTTTCTTTGAAAACAATTTTTCTTGCTGAGGAAGGAAGTTCATGCTTAAACCACGCAAAGCCATTGTTTTGTTTTATAGTTTGTTCCTGCCCAAAGAGTATTTGAAAAGAACAAGATGCAGGTGGCTGCATGTACTAGAACATAACTGATAGGAGTCTGGACATGGATTGCTATTGTTTGACAGCTTGTGAGACACCACTGAAACTGGAAGCTGGGACCGCAATGAATCTGAGACCCATCATACAGCCACAAGTAGCCTTTTACTGAATTAAGCATAACTGGTTATTTTTTACTACTTATAAAACAGAGATAGATGAAACCTATGGCAACATTTTATTTTCTTTATTCTGGGTGGGGGAAAATAAGGAGGGAGCCATCAAAAGCAGTTTGTGCTGAACTATAGTATTTGATCCCTGCACTGTTTAAAAGAATTTCTAGATTCAGCAAAACAGTTTTCACCCTGACTACTGAAACTAAAAGACAGAGCTTACCATGAAGGAGCCTGGCGAGGAACATGGGATCAGAAGGGGCCCTCTGGGCCAAAGTCCAGTCCCCTGAATTCAGAGGCAACATTTACTCAGAATCCCCATAATCACTACTCCAAGCTCTCATGCACAACTACAAGACAGTACCTGAAACGCCAGCAAAACCCTACAACATGCAATAGGTAAACACAGTGCAGATAAGGGCATTGCCAATGCCCTGCCTCTGTAATGATATATTAATTGTTTAATATATATGCAACCATATACTAATTGGTCAACATATGCCTGAAGGGGGGGCGGGGGAGAGGGGCTGGGCTCCACAATACAGGAACTCTCTTCTGTTGGGAACCTGTGGCTTTTCTAAATTGTAGCAGAAGCATCAAAACCGCTTCATCAAATGTCCTGGCCTTCACTGTTTATGCTGCATAGAGATCACATCATTTTCAATAAAACCAAATCTGACCATACAACCAAATGCATTAAAATTGTCACTAGAGTCATTTCTGGTAGAATACAGATAAATCACACTCCTAGACTTTTCTCTACAATACTGTGAGCTCAAGGCAACAGTAAAACTGGGAGGGAGAGAGGGAGGCTTTCGTGCCTTCATTTTGTTGATACTGGGAATAAATGCTGGATTATGTATGCACTTGGTCTCTTCCAAGAGCTGGGTAGATTAAGAATCTAAAAATAGTACTGCTTGATATACAGTACGTCGGCATTGTTACAGTGCATACTCTCAACTGCCCTCCATACACCAAATCAATTTGCCTGCCAGTTCTAAGTCAGTACTACTAAACAATAAACAAGCCCACCTCGAGCAGGGTGTCCACAGCATTACATGACTTTTAAGAAACATTCAAATTATTTCCATACTAAGAATTCTCTCTGTTTCAATAACTCAACTATAGAATTGTCGGTAAAGAGAAAACCCTTACCGGACCCTACCTACTGCCTCTCCTATGGTTGTGAACTTATAAATGGAAGGCAAGCTCAACACCTGTTTGAAATCCTACCGTAGGGGTTCACGTCAGCACAGATCACATTGCAGAATTCTGAACCTGCTCTGCACGGAGTGAAAGTACTTGCATGGAATTCATATCATTTGAATAAGTCCAAACTGAAGGACCACTGCAGACGGTGAAGGGAGGAGGCAAAAGTTCGGGTACATTTGTGTTTCGCATATGTGGACAGTTTCTGGAAAGGTTTGTATATACTACTATTTCAGTGGCTTTTCTGGAAAGTTTTTAAAATATTACTGAAAAAAGAAAGTCAAACTTTTTTCTCCTTCATTCTTTAGAACTTTTAGGACACCTTTCAAGCCTCAGAATAATACAAAACTGTTCTCTTTCTCTATATCCAAAAGGCCTAATTTTTTAATCAAGTCAACATTGTCTCACTTATAAATTGAGCAAAGTTAATCTGTAACTGCACAAAAAAAAAATCAATAAACTTAAAGTTTGGATAGTTCAGGGTAACAGGTAGCAACTTAAAATTAAAAAAACGGCAACTAAATCATATTTACGTAAGGAACGTGTGCTCTGCAGACTGCCTGCTCTAGCACAACACTGCACAGCGTGTTCAAGATAACACCTCAGAACTAGTTAAAAAGGTGAAACCATGCCACGCTAAAAATACTATGTTTTCATGTAGTACAAATCACCTTTTAAATTCACAATCTGCAGATAAGTGTCAAAGCAATTCATTTCTATTTTTGTCTGACTCCTAAAGCGCCATGTGCAGCGTGAAAGAGAATGCCGGCCTTCCCAACATCTGCCAACCTCTTGTCACAGGCGAGCAAAGTTGCCAGGTAACCTAGCCCTGCTTCACACATGAGCTGCTGCGACAGAGGTCCCATCGAAGCTTCTTCCCTGTACCCCGAACGTCTCGTGACTCATAGCTGTCTTTTGTCTTTGCTTTTAAAGCCTGGCCTTGCTAGTTTCAACATTTTGTGTGTGACATATATTTAGATTTC
>NW_005842001.1:676108-676612 GCF_000455745.1 Alligator sinensis
GGGGGGAAGGGGGGAGGGTGTCAGACACATCTAGATGACCAGTAGGTAGAACTCTGCCCAGCTGCAGGTGGCCCCTTCCCTGGCCCCATCATTACCCTGGTGGCCACAGAAGACAGCTGAGCTCTCGCCAAAGCCACTCCGAGCTGGCCGGAGCCAGAACGCCTGGTGTTGTTGCCCCGCTTCCTGCTGCTGCATTGCTCCCACATGGCCCAAAGGCAGGGACCCACCCCCAGCAGCCCAGCCCTGAGGAGGGGTCTCCCCCACAGCCCTGTGTTTCTTGGAGCAGCAGGCTCAGCCCAGCCGCTGGGGGCAGGGGGAGACTACAGGAGACGAGCAGAGGGAGGGAGCTGCAGCTGCAAACAGCCGGAGCAGCCACCACCCCTGCTGCTTCAAAAGCTTCTCCCCAGCTGCAGCCCCACACCTCTACCTGGAGAGGAGGCGACAGGCATTGTACAGCAGCACGGAACTCCCCACAGAGGTTTTCAGCAGCCATAAAGTGGGCAA
>NW_005842001.1:676622-686568 GCF_000455745.1 Alligator sinensis
GATCAGCCCATCTGGCAGCCCCGCCAAGGGCCACAGCAAGTGGCTGAGTCAGAGCCAAGGCGACATGTCTGCATGAAGAGGTCGTGTGTCAGGGGGGCACCAGGGCAGGGCAGAGGGGAGTCCCCAGGAAAGACAAGGAAGGGGCCAGGGATGAGACAGGCCCCTGGATGTGCCAGCAAACCAACCCACCAAGGCTCAAGCAAGAGCACTGTCTTTGCCTCAACCACTGCCCTCGACTGGGATGAGAGGCAAATACTTCTCAAGCCTATGCCTGTTATTGGGATGGTTAAGCATCACCCTGAGAAACCCTGACCTCTTGCATCCACGCTGGACCATTACAGCTTCAGCTTCACCGAGGTTCAAAATACAGCGGGACCTGAGCCCTCCCCATACGAGACAAGAGCCCCCAGTCTGCCCTGCACCTTTCTGACACAGCACTGGTGGTGGCAAGTTCTTCTAGCTTCCAGCTGGCACGCCACAGGAGTCGGAGTGCAATTCAACCCAGAGCATCGCAATGGTGCCACCTATGCTTGGGCAGCAACATGAGGCTCCTTCTCTAGGCCTGGCCCTCTGCCCTCAGGAAAGACCTCTGGCATCAGAAGGCATAATCCCCGCTGGAGGGAAATGGAGACCTGGAGTACGTTAAGGACCAGGGCCAGGTTATAAAAGAAAGCAGGGGCAGAGACTGAAGCCAGGGCTGAGGCCTCTCTGTGAGGCAATCTGTCCTCTCAGCAGGGAGCAGGACCAGAACAGGCTGTACAAGCTCCGGATAGAGCAACCCTATTGCCTGAAGGTACGATCTTCAGCAGCAGAGCAGGAATTTTCTGAGCCTCGTGGGTTGCAATTGTGAGAAGCAATTCTAGTTCCCATGCTTTTAACACATGCGTGGCATTCCCATCTGTACCTGCCAAGGGACCCCTGTGATACCTCTGAGTGATGCATGCCTAGATGCACATACAAATTACATGGTTATGTATAGGGACCGACAGAAATCAAGGCAGCAGACAGGCAATTTTGCACGCCAGTCT
This sequence comes from Alligator sinensis, assembly GCF_000455745.1. Lineage (NCBI taxonomy): Eukaryota > Metazoa > Chordata > Crocodylia > Alligatoridae > Alligator > Alligator sinensis. Next base: position 677,651 of record NW_005842001.1, read on the forward strand.
CAATTCTGACTGCCATTTTTGCGGTATTAGTGTCAGGGCCCTGGCAGCCCTGCTCTTTGCTGCTGATTGGCGGAGAGGGGTGGGGCCATATGAAAGGCAGCCCTCTCCGCCAATCAGCAGCAGAGGGAGGGGGAATGGCCACCATCTTGGCTGCTCCTTTTCATGGCAGCTGCTTCCACCCCACAGTGAGTTGTGAGGCCAGGCCACAGCAGCCCCTGGTTCCACTGGGGAGCCAGCTTTTTATTATCACTAAGTTTTTTTTCCCCAGCAATTCCGTACAAAATCACAGAAACTCCTGTTTTTTGCAGTGTTCATGGAAACCGCCTTTTTACATGGTTTCTGCAAAAATTACTCAAATTGCAATTTGAGTAGGTTCCTAGTTATGTAGAGAGCATATAATTTAGAAAGCCTGTAAGGTCAGCTGTCTGGAAGTGGGTGAAGTGAGATGGAGAAGTGAGCCAGGAACCCTTGATTCTTGAGTTTGCTCCACAATAATATATGGATTAGTAGGTTGAACAGTTACAAAGGACATTCTGCAAACTCTTAAACTTAGCATGTATCAATACCAATTAATTCAGCAATGAGAGTGGTCAGTTTCCCAATGCCCATTATAGATTATATACAGCTTTATAATGGTTTGAACCACAGAAATTTTATGGCATGGTTGAACCCCCTTGATGACAATAGGTAAATTTTGATCTTGAATGCAGTCCTATAGTAATATAGTCTGCTTGTAAAAAAAGGAGTTTCCTCAGGTCAGATTAATGATTTATTTCTGCTTGGAAGCATTTTTCTGCTCATTCAGTCCAAAGTCAGCAATTTGTCCTGGATTCCAGGATTCTAACATATAGGCTCTAGTACTCAGCAGCCCATAGCAAATGCTGGAAGAAAAAGAAATTGTTGAATTTCATTCTCTAAAGTCAGGGTTAAGAAAGTATTGCTTATCATAAGTGAAGTAGTATCTTAAAAACCCAGGAAGTATTTACAAAAATAGCTGTTGTAACATCCATTCCCCCAGCCCAGATGATTAAAAGCAGATGATTAAAAAGTACTTTCTGATTTCTAGACTTCTCCAGGGGAGGTAGCTTTTGCGCTCAGAGTATTAGTGGTAGGTCTAAAACAACTGATATAGCTCTGAAGGCAATTTCAGAATGGTGCAGAAAGCAGCACCCTAAGGAGAAGGAGAGAGGGAGAAGCTAATCTACAGTATTAGTTACTAAAGCAGGTTGTTTTTTATTTTGACAGGAAGACAGAACTAGGAAAGGCTAACTACATTAGACTTTAGATGATAACTAAGGCAGAACTGGACAGGGCCTCCCAGAGAGTTATTAGAGGATCCACACTTATCAGTATTGAAGTGTGCAAGTAAATGTAGTCAAAAGTTGTCCCTCTTACCCTTAATCAATCCCTTGCTCCTTTAATAGTTACTGTATTAATTTGTCCTTTCTATTTCCTTAAAATCTACCTTCATCCCTCACTGAAATACTTGCCTATAACTTCGTCATTATAACTTTGACTACTACAATCTCCTTTAGCTTTCTGGTATGTCATTTAACCTGCAACAAGCCTGCTGTAAATGATCCCTCAACAGCAAGTAAAACAGCCTCACCTTTCAGACCCCGCCCCTCCTAAGTCTCCGCTCATACTTCTCCTGTAGGCCAGTAGCAGATGTGGGAACAAAGTCCGTTTTCCTGACATCCAAATCCAGTATGATGGATTAGCCCATACCACCTTCAGCATCAAACTTTATTAAGCAATAATAGAGCCCTTTTCTGAGCTATCTGTCTAACCTGTATCTGGGGTCCAATGTCATATAGCACACAGATCCCTTCTTTGGGCAAGTTTCCTTATGGGAGCTTCTTAATAACTGTGTACCATGCTGCTCTATCTGAAGCAATGGAAAAGTTGTAATGCAGAGGTCTGGAATTGAAAACAAAATGCTTGCATAGAGCCCTCTAATTTTTTTTCTTTATTTTACTTGTCCAATGGCATCTCTTCAGTCCAGTCAGTGTGTGAGACCTGCCAGTTCCACTGGGATGGGAGAAGCAAAATTTTTGCTTCCCACAGTATTCAGAGTATTGCCAAAGGGAAAAGTCTGGGTCCACTGGCAAGGCAAATACGTTAATTTGGTTTGTCTGGAATTCTTAGAGGTGAGTCACAAAAGCACCTGATGCATCAGCATCCAGAAAATAGATTTTGGGTGTGAAGAAGTGATTGCATATGAAAAACATTAATATAGGGCAAGGAAAAAAGAAAGGAAAAAAAAGAAGTACAAAACAATCAAACTGAATGTCTAACTTTCCCAGGAAAGCTTTGTTTAGAAAAATTAAGTGTATTCTGAGCAATAAATCCATTTTCATAGTCAAATTTTCATTTATCTGACTACAAGAGTGGTCAAGCATTGGAACAATCTACTTAGAGGATCTCCAGGAATCTCCATCCTTGGAAATGTTCAAAAGCAGATTGGATAGAGAGTTGGCCGGCATGGTTTAGTCATATTCATAGAATGTAGGCTGGAATGGACCTCAGAAGATCATTGGGTCCAGCCCCCCTGCACCAAGCAGGAAAGATAACTGGGGTCAAGTGAAGGCAGTTCAGGAGGATGCAGGCCAGGATCTTGCCCGCAATGGACAGGAGGGCAATCCCCCTGTAGTCCCCACAGTCAGATTTGTCCCCCTTCTTGCAGATGTTCACGATGGTTGTGTTCTTGAGATCCCTGGGTATGTCCTCTTCATCCCAAAGGCGGAGGATAAACTGGTCGAGTTGTAATGCGAGTCAGAAGCCGCCAGCACGTAGGACCTCTGGGGGTATACCATCTGGCCTGCAGGCTTTGTTGGTTTTCATGCGTTGGATGGCCTGCTTCAACTCTCTGATGGTTGGTGGATTGCTGAGGGAATCCACCACAGGGCATTGCGGGACAGCATGGAGAGTCTCCTCCAATACGGTGCACTCCCAGTTAAGGAGGAGTTCAAAATGCTCCTTCCAACACGGACGGACGGCATCATTGTCCTTGAGGAGCTGGGAGCCATCCTGTGATTGGAGGGGGTTTTGTCCAATGGACCGATGTCCGTAGATTGTCTTGGTAACCTGGATAAAGTTACGCATGTCATTCTGGTCAGCGTAGCCCTGGATCACACGCAACTTCTCCACCCACCAGTTATTCTTCATATCACAGATGTATTGCTGAACCTCAGCCTTCAGCAGGCGCCACCTGCTGAAGGCAAGTTCATGCCAAGCTTTCACCAAGTCCGTGGATGGCTTTGCCAAGCGATGAAGGCTGCATGCTTCCGCTCGAGCAGATTGAAAATCTGAGCAACACTGGCGTCGAACCAGTCCTGGTTCCACCACGATGCAAACTCAATAGTCTGGACACAGGTGTCTTGGACAGCACACTTGAGTTGCTCTCAGTGTGCCTGGATGGAGATGTCATCAGCAGTGGGGACTTGCTCCACTGCACTACACAACTGGGCCTGGAACTCCTTCCACTGTCCAGCTTCCTTCAGAGCTGCTACGTTCACCTGTCTCAGAGCAGCCTTCTGGGTCTTCTGGCATCTTGGGGCCAGGCAGATGTTCATAACCGAGCCCACAAGTCAGTGGTCCATCCAGCAGTCCTCATATCCCTTCATGACCCTGGTGACGAGCACGTCCCTCCAGGATCTACCTTGGATAATGATGTAGTCCAAGAAGTGCCAGTGCTCCAACCGTGGATGCCTCCACATGGTCTTAAACTAGTCTTTCTGGCAGAAGATGGTGTTCGTCACGATCAGGCCGTGTTGGGCGCGTTTGGTAAGGAGTAGGATACCGTTGGCACTGACCTTTCCCACACCATTCTTGCTGACAGTTCCTCTCCAGATTTCATGGCCACATCCAACCCAGGCATTGAAGTCACCCAGGAGAATGACTGGGGATGGAGGCAAGGGCGTTGTCAAATTTGGAGTAGAACCTTCCCTTGACTTCCTCATCGGAATCCAGAGTCGGAGAGTTATGTGCTGCTAATAGTGGCGCACTGATTTCAGCTGAGGTGCAGGCAAACAGTCATCAGCCTTTCATTGACACACAAAGGGAATTCAGGGAGCATGTCAGAGATCTTGTTCCTCACAGTGAAACCGACTCCGTGGATATGGGGGTCACAGTCTGGTTTCCCTTTCCAGAAGGAGTACCCTCCGCTGACCTCCCTCAGCTGTCCCTCCCCGAGGAGCCGGGTTTCACTGAGAGCAGCGATGTTGATGTTATGCCTCGCTAACTCCTGAGCCACGGTGGCAGTTAGTCTTTCCAGATGATTGCTCTTTGGGTTGTCGATGAGCGTTCCCACATTTTAGGTTCTGAAGTTTAGCTTTTTCGTATTTTGACCCCAGAAATGGTTATCCTGCTGGGTGAGGTTTCCCAGCCACGAGAGATAGGACAGCCTACTTTGGGGGCATCTTTTTTAGCCCCTTCCCCACTGAGGTGAAAAGAGGGTATCCGAAAAAGGGCTGCTCAGTTGCAGATGCAGCTGCTGAAGGACACCTCTATCCCGACACAGGCGCCCGACAACCAATGCACATCCGCCGCCTGTATGCAGTTTCTTGACTGGGGGCCTCCAGGTATCACAGCCCTGCCCCCATTGCCAATCTTCCATTGCCACAGGGCTTTTGGACCTGACAGAAGCCTGCGCATGGCACGTTTAGCGTGGGGACTCCAGTGCATGGTCAGGTCCACACAGTCTTGGCGGTCAGTGGCCAGGTTCAGTGGCATAGCAAACCATGAAGACTGGGGCCATTTCTCCATTGCAGCCTTCTTCCGCCTTCACAGCCATTGGGGCCACAGACTTCCTCTGCCGTCACATCATCTACAGGAGGGGGGAACAGCCCCTCCACAGTCTCCAGACCAGGGTAACCCTGGGCAGCAACCTCTAGCTATTAACCTGGTCCCAGTCATCCTCGTTAACCATCTTGCTTGTTCTTATGTGGTTAGCTTTTTTTATTATTTATTTAAACAGCCTGGTAAATGATTTTTCTGCAGTATTTTTGTGGACCAACAATGCCATCCAGTGATTTGTGTTATTAACTTGCTGGTGTCAATTCTACTTTATGGAGATGCATTAGGAATAAAGGCAATAGCATGAATTGTAATTAGGAACGTAAGACTGGAAGGGATTGCCCATTGTCACCAAGTCTCCTTCCCTGGGAGCACTGGCAACCCAAACATTTGTCCTAAAGAGCTCACAAGAGCCCCATCTCTGATCTCTCTCACACACCAAAGCCACAAAAAAAATAAAATAAAATAAATAATGTTAAAAGACAGATAGTAGCACCACCAAGCTTATACCATTGAAACAGCAGTCAATTTGTTAAGTAAAACAAAACCACATGATCTCAGAAGATGGGACACAACCCAGAGTTAGGCAAAAAAAAAACCCCCAAAAAACCCCAAAACCCTAATCTTGCCTATGTGAGCCCAGGGGAAATTCTTTCCTGACCTGGAATGAGGTAATCAATTCAACCCTAAGTATGTGAGTAAGACCTATCAGCCAGGCACCTGAGAGATCTTTCAGGGTCATTAAGAGCCCCACCACAGCTGAACCAGCATCCAATGCTTCAGAGGAAGAGGAAATTAGAGAAAAATAATATATTCAAAGTAAGGGATCGGAATCTTCCTGGCCCCTTCATATAACCAGCAGAAACCCTTAAACATAGGATTACAGGACACCTCTTGAAAACCAGTTTGGATTATCCATAGCAAATCATATCCTTTGCTTGCAAGGAATGAAGAAAATTCAACTTATGCAATTCACACTTTTCTGCCCACATGATTCAATGAGCTCCATGTTGGCAAACATCTTCTCTGTTAGTTTTAATGGGACTTTGCACGGTCAGAGAGGTCCTCAAGCTAGGATGTCACTACAGGCCTTAGAGCCAAGTCTTTAACCTAACTCTTTTTAACAAATTGTCCTTAATGTCTACTCTTGTATTACTTAATCAAACAAGTGACTCCATAGAAATCTATAGGACTTTTGGCTGTGCCTGGAATGCAATATCAGGCTTTTAAGCACATACATGGAGAAGCAATACCTATTTAAATAAATAGAAACCCCAGCTGTGGAACTAAGAAATGAAATGTGATTAAAGGACCTGCCAAAGGCAGTTTGGAAGGCCTAAAATTGCTTTTTATGAACAGCCTCTGCTTTTTACACTAAAGGAATTAATTGGATGTATGTATTTTGTTGAACTGATTCATGACTCAGCAAGAAAAATTAATGAAATGAGTAGACAGCCAGTTAGGACAGCTGCCAAGGATGGTCATTTTAGCCCTACCAACCTTGGAAATGACCTTTTAAATAATGAACCCTAGAAAAAATATGCTACAAACCCATTAAAGTGAATCTTATCTACCTAGTAGTGTACTGATAGGAATAGCTGATAAGGGAGTAAAACATTAAATAAATGTTCCATATTATGTGCTAGGGCCATTTTTTGTTCTTTGCGTGGCTCCAAAAGAATCTTCTCGACATTCCTGCCTCAATGAGTCTATGATTGATAGCTCCAATTTGGCAAATATTTATTTACATCTGTTACATACAATGCGCGTATCATACAGGGAGGCCCTAGTCCTCTCGCATCCCCACACAAGCTGACGGAGCTTCAGGACTGTGGAGCACTACGCATGTGAGGAACAAGTTGTACAACGACAACTTGTAAAATTGTTAGGTGGGACTTTACTTTCATATAAATCCCCAAACAAAAAGCAGTGCAGTATATTCTGATAATGTTCTTTCTATTTTATGCTGCTAAAATATCTACTGAAGATATAGATGACTATATCTATTTCAATGGGATTCATTTCAACTTCCTTTTAAAATACCCTCACTTCTCTGAACACCACTGGATAATCCCCTGCCCATATATGCAATGTGTCCATATAGGAAATGTCTGTCATATAACACAGCAGCAAAAATAAAGAGGGACAGGAAAAAAAGTCATACACAACAGCCCAGAAACATTTTAGTATCAAAGAACAACAGTGCTGGAAAGGACTTCATGAGGTCATGTAGTTCAGACCCCTGGTCAAGACAGGTTCGTCCCCGGGCTGAACGATTCCAGCCAAATGTCTGTCCAACCAAATGTCTGCTCTTGAAAGCTTCTAAGGATGGAGATTGCACAACCTCCCTAAATAGCCTGTTCCAATGCTTTACCACCTTCAAAAGGAGAAAGTTTGTCTGAATCTCAAATGTAAATTTCCTTTGCTGCAGTTTCAGGCCATTGCTCCTGGTCCTGTTCAGTCACAGAAAAAAGTCTAATCTCCATCCTCTTTCTGTTTCACATACTGTTGACTCATATTCAGCTTATGAGCCACTGTGTAATAATATTATTACTAAATCAGTGCAAAAACCTGTACACACATGTATTTACTTTGCTTTATTTTCAGTAACATGGTTGAGCGTTCCTATATTACAGTGTACATGTAAAAGGAGTTCAGGTAATTGAGGCTCTACTGTACTCAATTAAGCCCTTGGTGTTACAGAAGATCTTGCCGTGAATTCCAGAAATTGGTTCCAACTTTCCTGAGTGTTAATCCAAAGCAACTCCTTTGAAGTTTTACAATGCCCAACTTGTCTGTGAGAGTGGCATCTTTCTTGAATAGGAACACATCCGTTCACTTTGAATGGGAAGGGCGTAACCTTAAATGCATCGCACACCAACAGTGGTGTTGCCAACTCTCATGATTTTTGGCATTCTTAAAATCTATGCTTCAGGAATGTGAAAAACTTAGTTCTTTGTTATATAGATACAGATATCTAGATATAGCAGGGGGGGTTGTGAAACGGCACCTCAAACTGAGAGAGAGATCTAGATCTATCTATATCTAGATATAGATATATAAAAGAAAGAGCTAAATTTGGCAGCTCCCATGATTTTTGGCATTGTTCTTAAAGTCTACGCTTCGAGAATGTGAAAACCTTGGCTCTTTCTTTCTTTTATGATGAAAGATACAGGATGAAACCCACATCAAAACAGGGCATCAATTTATAAATGTTGTGACGTTCGTCGCAACTCAAACTCCTAAGTCAAGGACTGCCTGTATTTATACGTACATGTGGAGCGGCCACCTGACATCCCTCCCCGCACCCGCCTGGCCCCCGCTGGGCAGCTGTTGCCCCAGCCCCAGCCCCAGTCCCTCCCTCACCGCGGGGTGCGTTGATCTGCCCCATCACCATTGGCGACACATAGAGGGTGCATGCGCACTCCCTGCGTGTGGCGGTGCACCCCCTGCAAAAAGGCGCTGCTGACAGTGTCGGCGGTGCTTGCGGGTAGTTGCTGCTCGCCACCCCCCACCCCCGCCTTGCTGCTGACACCGCTCGCGGCATCTGCAGGCGGTCTGCAATCGCCTCTGGCCACCGCCAACGCCACTGGCGATGTCTGTGGGCAGTCACCGACCAGCGGCCAGTGCTCGCGACACTCCCGCCCGCCACGCTCACGCTCACGCTGCCACTGCCAGCAGTGCCGCCGCCACCTGCGGGAGCTCGCCACGCCTCCCAGCCTCCCAGGGCACGCGTCGCTCACACCCATCACACGCCTTCCCTTCCCCCTCCCCATCCGCCACCTACCCTCTGCACGCGGCGTCCACCCTCCGAAAGGGACCCATCCCCCATTCCTAACCCCCGGTCCTCTGGGAAAACTGGTTCTGAGCGACCACCTTTCGGCGTAAAAGACGCGGCTCTCGGGAACCAATGGCGTCGAAAGTCCGAGGAACGCCTGTCCGTGTGCGTGTGCATATATATGTATGTCTGTGTGAGATGTGAGGTGTTCACATTCCCCAAACTCGCAGACTTTGAAGGACGACGCCAAAAAAACCACGCGACTTGTCCGCCCCGCATCGCACCCAAACTCCTTGTCAAGTCCGCTGGCTCCCGCCGCTCCCCTCACGAACCTGCCCCCACC
>NW_005842001.1:686805-722405 GCF_000455745.1 Alligator sinensis
CAGGGGTGGCTGTACCCCGCTGCGGGGGCGAGCCCACGCTCTCATCCACCAAGCCCTGTTCCCCGTGGAAGGATGTCGACTCCCTGCTGTTCCTGAGCTGTGCCTAGACAGCCCTAACTTTCTTTTCAGTGACAAGTGTGAACTCTTCCAGCTCCCTCCATAGCAAGAGGCATGTGTGCCCACGTGACGGCACGTCGCTAGCACTGTTGGGACTGTCCATGGCACGGGGGACCCTTCCCGCCCCTTTGCCGTGGATGAACGCCACGTTGGGAGCGTGCGGACAGATGGCTAAAGCAATAAATCAGCGCGTGCTAGCCCAAGTATGCCGGTGCGCGGTCGTCACACTCTGTTACAAGTAAATCAGCTCTTATCATGACTATTGTAGGTAGTTATTATCAACGGAAAGACAACGATCCCGCTGCGATTCTTTGCAGGCGAACCGTTTTAGCGCAGGGTTTTACACTAGGAGAGAGTGAAACCTGATTTGCTGTTCCCTAATCCTCTATTTTAATTTCCTTTCATCTTAGTAATAGAAAACAACCCACCCAAACCACTTTTCCCTCGAAGCAGTGCTGGGTCCTCATGTGGTGGTTTACTGTGAAGGGCGCATGCGTTTCTGTCTCCAGTGACACGATCTGTTTCACTTCTTCCACTTCGTGTCTGACACGCAGCGGCCTGGCTGAGGATCCAGCATGACTAATACCATCAAAATAAAACAAATAGAAAAGTTACAACACTGGAAGCGGTCATTTGACACCCCGCAGGGATCACGCTCACCGCAAATACACAGTGGGATGGCTTACACAGCACCAGGACTAAATAAAATGCAAACTGATAGTCGCCCCCTTTGAGAACGGAAAGTGGGATCGGTAATTTGTTCCATGTAGAAAATGAGCGCTACAGATATTAGGACTCAGGGCATTTTCTGGGTCCTGATCATTTTGCTTCTCGTGTGATTTCTTCACACAACCTGGCCTCCAGTTGTTTTTGAACAAGAAGATAAACGCCACAAAAACATGAACTGCGTAATTGCTTTATTTCATCAGGAGTCTCGTTAGGTGATACTAGCAGAGGCAAAGCATTTCTTTATTTTAAAACCATATGTGGTCCTGTTGTTATTTGTGTTGGTTTGCTTTGTTATTAGCTGGAGCATTTTATTTTATAATGCAACTGGCAAAATAAGGGAGAACCTAGAAAAGACCAATGGTTCAGGCTCCCTTTGGTGTGTTAAAAGACAAAGCCCCGCACAGCCCAGAGGGTGTAATTTGCTTCAGAGGACAGTTGCTTAGAGCCTGTGATTTTAATGGTTGTCCTATACCTGATCATTTTGTCAAGTACCAAATAAAGTGCAGTTAAACTAAACATTATCCTCTTATTCTCTGGGAGAAAAGCATTTTGTTTAAGCCATTCAGATAGAGATCACTGTCACATTTGGGGGCGTGGAGTTGAATTTGGGCACTCTTTAGTAGACATTTTAACTCTTAAAGACTTGGGAGTATTTGGATCATGTCATGCTTTCTTTAAGAGAATATTCAAATACTTGGTTTAGAAAAAAAAAACCCAAATCCTGAATTTGCTGCAAAAAAATCTGTTGTTGGGCCCTATTTTGATCCCAGGGAGTCCCTCCACTGATGAACTCTCTCTGCTGTTAATCAGAAATATAGTTGACAGGGGAGTTGCGCACAGGAAAAAAGATTAAAAATCAAATCCTGGTATCTCTTTTCTCCCTCTCATCTTTCATGGCCTGATCTTACAGCCTTAAAAATATTGGGAGTTTTACCGCTGCTTTCAGTGGAAAGAGGATTGGATCCTTATTACGATTACCACCACACCTTCCCTCCCCAAACAACAAACAATATAGTGTTCTGTGCATCTAGAACTTATTACAGGATCGTGTGTAGACAAGCAAGGGGCGTGTGTACACGACACTTTAAAGTGGGCTAATTGCTTTTGCACCACTTTAATGGTGTCAGTGTTTGCATGCCTCCACGGTGTATTCCACATTAATTCCAGCTACTGTAGGAAATTTGGTGGCGTAATGCACCTTAAATGACTTGAGACGCAGGAAACTAAAACTCCTCGCAGGAGTTCTGGTTTGCTGCCCCTACAGCTATGGAGTGAAGCACCGGGCTCTGCCGCGACTCTGCAGGAAGCCCTGCAGGCAGCCTGGCAGCAGTCCAGGAAAGCAGCTCCACCCAAGAAAGCAGAGAGCCTGATTTTCCCCCTACCCCCATCCCTGGAGCCTGCCTGCCTGAGCTGTATGGGGGCCCGGTGCTTCCCTCTGCAGCTGCAGCGCCCCCTGGGACAGCCTGAGCCAGATGCCTGCGGGAGGGTGCCGCCTAGGAGAGCACCAGCCCTCCCCCTGCAGCCTAGGGACTGCTCCACCCGCCGGCAGCTCACCCTCCCCTCCCCGCCACCGGAAAGGCAGGGTGTGTGCCCAACATGGGGGTTTAAAAACCCACCACTTCAAAATAGGGCCCCCTAATCTATGCATGACCTAGAAGAGCCCCCTCTGTTTTTCAAGGCTTACTTCCCTGCTCCACTGAAGTTAAAAAATGAAATCATTTACAAAATAACTGCATCTTGACAAACAGAAATATTTTTTTTTGGCCAATAAATATGTTGCTTCTCTTAATAGTTCTACAATCATGGTGCCACAGTATATTCAGCGCCACAGATACTGCCTTTCAAAGACTCTGTCTGAGTGTAAAGTAGTAAAGATAGCATTGTCTAGCAGTTTAAGTGGAGTCAAGAGGTACAAATGTGGAGGAAGGATATCTGGTATGATTATTGATCAGAGGCAGCTATAGCTCCCATTACTATAGTATGCAAGTGCTTCAGTCTTTGCTTTCTCCCTGTGAAAAAGGAAAATGCACTTTTCCTAAACCCCACTCTCCAGCTGCAGTATGGGGGCACCGTCCTATGCCGTTGCTGCCTCTCCCCAACCCCTCACCTTGGCTGCACCACAGGCACAGATTCCAGCAGACAGGGAAATTAGCTGGGGCCAGACAACTGCAAGCTGCATCCACACTAGGCCTGTGTGAAACAGCACCGTTTCATTTTGACTTCCATTTCACCATTTCGAAAGTACAGTGTTTCATTTCGCTATTTCGAAGCACTGTTCCATTTCGTTTTGTCGAAACTGTTTCGCTCTTTCAACGTGTTAAGATGCTTCGCCCATGGCTATAATGGGGAATCATAAAAATGCCTACAACTTTGTCATTTCTTGCATGGTTCAGATGAAAATTGCAGGGATGGTAGCCCCTTCTGAGGGCATGAAGCCTACCAAGTTTCTAGGAAATAGGTACGGGGGGTTTTGTGAAACTGCACCTCAAACTGTTCAAAGCAAAAATAGTATCATTTGCTGGCTGCAGCAGCCTGCTGTCATCCTGCACCAGATCCAGGAATCCACTCCCTCCAGGAGGAGTGTGGCACAGCCCCGCAGCCCTCCCGGGGGGCATGGGCCTCCAGATGTGTGTGTGGGATGACAGCAGGCTGCCGCTGCCAGCTAGAGCCAGCACCAGCACTGAGTTTTTCCTGGCACTCGGCACAGGCTGCACCAAGCAGACTTGGGTGCTGTTGCTGGCCCCAGCTGGCAGCAGCAGCATGCTGTCATCTGCATAGACATTAGGGCTGGAAGAGACCTTGGAAGATCATTGAGTCCAGCCCCCTGCCCCAGGGGGAGTTCAGCCTCCCACCCCAGGGAATGCTCTGCAGCTCTGCATCCAGTGAGTGCAGAGGCAGGGGCATTGCATGAGTGCAGCATGGCTCAGCAGGGTGCCGTGTGCTGTCCCAGAGCTGGGGCGGCTCCACTTGCCAGCCGGAGCTCCCAGTTCGATTCCCCAGCTCTATGATGACTCCCCCAGCTCTTTCCAGGCTGCTGCTGCCAGCTGGGGAAATAGCCCAGAGCCACCGCCTTCCCCAGCTGGCAGCAGCAGCCTGCTGTCATCCCGCATCATCTGGGAGCCTGTGCCCCCTGGGAAGAGCTGGGGGAAGTGATCAGAGAATTGGGGGAAAGATGGGGGAGCTGGGGAATCGAACCAGGAAGTAGGAGAATGTTCAGGGACCTGAACCATGAACACCGTGTGCCCCTGGAGGCTGGGGGGCACGCACAGCAACCGCTCACAGGAGGTGAACTGCCAAGCTCAGGGGGTGCACGTGCACCCATGTGCATCCTCTACGTGTCACAAATGACCTGACTATTCCCCCAGCCCCCAGTTTAATTCCCCAGCTCCTGGTTCAATTCCCCAGCTCTCTGATCACTTCTCCCAGCAATTCCTGGGGGGCATGGGCCCTCGGATCTGCACACCAAGTGTCAGCAAGCTGCTGCTGCAGGCAGGGGCCAGCAGCAGCACCACAGTCTTCCCGGTGCTCAGTGCAGGCTCTGCCAAGCAGCTGCCGCTGGCCCCAGCCTGCAGCAGCAGCCTGCTGAAACCTCGCATGCAGATCAGGGCCCACGTCCCCCCTGGTAAGAGCTGGGGAAGTGATCAGAGAGCTGGGGAATCGAACCAGAAGCTGGCAATCGAACCTGGAGATAGATGTCAATATCAGAGCTGTTGACATCCCTCTTCCCCCTCCCTCTCAGTTTCTGTTTAGCTGCAAGCAAGTCCGGCTTCGACACTCAAAATGTTTTGAAACTTTTGAAACCTTTCAAGTGCCCTCATTTCATTTCAAAGCTGTTTTGAAGTCTTTCATTTTGTTTCGATTTCACTGTTTCGAGCTCAAAACATGTCGAAACAGCTTCAAAATGAAACAGCCATTGAAATTTTGCACATCCCTAATCCACGCCTGGTGCTCCCTCAAAACCCAGAAGCCTTCCCACTCCAGCTGCGGCACAAGCACAGCTAGAAGCTGCCCAGACCCAGCTCAGTTTCCCATCAGCCGGAAGCAGCACATGGGGACAGGGAGAATTGGCAGCTATGTGGGCTTCATAGAATCATGGACACATAGAAAATTAGGGTAGGAAGAGACCTCAGGAGGTCATCTAGTCCAGCCCCCTGTTCAAAGCAGGACTGTTCCTTGCTACATCATCCCAGCCGAAGATTTGTCTAGCTGGGTCTTAGAAACCTCTATGGATAGAGAATTGGCAACCTTTCTGAGTAACTGTTGCAGAGTTTTACTATCTTCCTAATGAGAAAATTCTTCCTAATATATAATCTAAACTTCTCTTGCTGCAATTTGAGACCATTGCTTGTTCTGCCATCTGCCACCACTGAGAACAGTTCAGCTCCATCTTCTTTTGAACCCCCATTCAGGTAGCTGAAGGCTGCTATTAAATCCCCTCTCAGTTTTCTCCTCTCTAGACTAAATAAGCCCAGTTCCCTTAGCCTGTCCTCATAAGTCATGTGCCCCAGCCCCAAACCATTTTTGTTACCCTCCACTGGACTCTGTCCAATTTTTCCACACCCTTTCCATAGGGGGGGGCCCAAAACTGAACACAGTGATCCAGATGTGGCCTTACCAGTGCTGAATAGAGGAGAATTATCATTTCACTTGACCTGCTGGCAACACCCCTACCAATGCAGCCCAGCATGTTGTTAGCCTACTTGGCAACAAGGGCACACTGTTAGCTCATATTCAGCTTATTGTTCACTATAACCCCCAGGGCCTTTTCTGCAGAGCTGCTCCCTAGTCAGTCAGCCCCAGCCTGTACTGGTGCATAGGATTGTTCCGTCCTAAGTGCAGGACTTGGCACTTGTCCATGTTGAACCTCATGAGATTTCTTTTGGCCCAAACCTACAATTTGTCTAGGTCAGTCTGAATCCTACCCCTACCCGCCAGCATATCTACTACTCCATCCCAGCTTGGTATCATCCTTAAACTTGCTGAAGGTGCACTCTGTGCCACCTTCCAGGTCACTGATGAAAATATTGAACAAAACCAGCCCCAGGACCAACCCCTGTGGCACTCCACTTGATACCAGTTGCCACCTAGACATCAAGTCATTGATTACTACCCTTTGAGCCTGATGCTCCAGCCAGTTTTCTATCCACCTTACAGTCCATTCATCCAGCCTGATTCATTCATCTTCCAGCTGCCCAGCCCCAATACAGAACCTTCCTGCTCAGCCTCAGCAAGGGTACACACAGAAGCAAAGCCTTCCAAGTGGCACTGCAGCCTAGATCTGTGGCCCATGGGCCATATGTCGTCCAAACTTTGTCTAAAGTGATGGAGGAAAATATATTGTTTATATAATTTTCCGTGACATCTAAGAGCTTCATAGTGCCCAAAGACTTAAAAGTGTTTATAATTTGAGGCTCTTTCTGCAATTTGTATACTGGTATAACACTCCCAAGTAGAGGTGTTATACCATTAGATAGTTATATCAGACAGTTACATCAGTATGGACATCCTTTCCCATCTCAAAACTTCATATTCTAGTATAATGCATATCTTTTTCTATACAGGAACAAGCTACACAAGTATGAGATCCTCTATGCTGGTGTAACTGCAATTCGATTTAAGTGTTATAGTTGTCTGGTAGACGAGACTTATGTTAAAAACTAAATGCAATGAACTAAAACTGATTTCACCTGCATGCCTAAATGACACTTCAATAGCCATGCAAGGGTAATTTTTGTCATTTTTGCACAGTATGGATTCTGCTCCCCCCTGTGGCAAAATTGGATTGCCTCATATGTGTACCTGCCAAACGTAACATGGAAAAGGAGGAACTTCTTCCCTTCTAGCCTAGTAGTTTAGGGTCTTGGACACTGGCTCAGGTAGTGGGAAGCTCTCATCCAGAAAGGGCTTAATCCTGCATTTCCTGCTCCCTAGCAAAGTGTTCTAACCACCAGGCCATGAGTGGCAGCATCCAGAGACTCCACTTTGCTCTGATCATATACATAAAAGAAACCTGAACAGTGTTACATTGTTGTGTGAAAGCCAAGTGCCACAGCATCAGGGAGCACCGTCCAAAAACGTAAAATTCTTATCAAACTATTACAAAGTCAAGAGGAAGCTACCTACTTTCATGCTTACCCAGCACAGGCCCAGATAAAATATGTCTTCCCTGACCCTATGGCGAGCCTGGGACTACCGCTGAGTCAAACTCCAGAAATTAGGAAGTGTGGCTTATTTAATGCAGACTTAGGCACATGCCTAGAGCTGTTCCCAGGCCTTCTGTCTCAGCTATGCTTCTTGTCACTGCCCAGGATCGCACTAAACTTGTGACATTGCCTAATTTCCAGGCTTTGTTGCATACTGAGTGGCAGCGTATGTCGGGCCATGCTTCTCAGTGGCAGCAAAGAGGCATCTGTAGTTCAGATAGGCATTCTTCTGTTTTACTCTTTTTTTCCTCCCTGTGTTCTCTTAAATCTTGTTTTTAAAAAGACCAGATAAGACTACCATTGTTTTGCAATAAAATCACAATGAATGCTTTTCAGAAGCATAATTATAAAAAAATAGTGCAATCACTGTTTTAACGAGTCAAAATTTTTCCTCCACACTCATCCTGCAGAAAAATCAGAGCCCATGCACCGTGTGGTGCCTCCTCATAGAGCTATCTAATTAAGCGAACCACATGAATTAAATGACCACATGGAAAGTCAGTGGTGGAGAGATGCCATAACTTGGCAGCAAAAAAAACATCACGAGACAGATTTCTGAAGCAGGCAAGGCAAGTGAAAGAGTTATGGTAACAAGAGACATGTTTGCCAAACTTCCTGCACATTCCAGTATGAGCCACATGCAGGAGGGAAGAGAATTAAGGAGTATCCATGGAAACAAAATGTTTTTGTATCAAATCTTTGAAACCTTGGGGCATGTGAACTGTCTAAACAAAATCACAGAAATTGAAGTATGTAATCCTTCTCCGTCTCATCCCAGCTGTAATGGCAAGACACCCTTCTGTGTTTGCATTGTGTTGTATATTGCTGTTTGTCCCATTAGAGTGTAAGCTCTTCTGGGCAGGGCCTACTTGTTTCTTTGGCACTCGTTCCCCTATTATACAATATTGGGTACACACAAATAGGACTCTGCTTATTATGTTAATCCTCTCCCTGAAGCAGGCTAATTAAATCTAAAAACTGATAAAATGGTGTTACAGTTCTCACATAAATCAGCAGAATCAAGGACACCTAAATTTAACTCACTCTGAGGCTGGTGTGTATGTAATATGAAATAGGATTTATAAAGCATCATTATAAATGTAATATTGTAGTTTGTAGTGATAGGGACAGGGCCAGACTGGAAACATTTACTGGCACTGGAAAGCAGTTTACTCACCCTATGAGCTCTGCTGACATCGCTGATGCATAGGGACCTACTTAAATCGCAGTTTCGCAGAAACAGAGAAATCTGGGATTGTCTGCAAAATCCACAAAATCAAAAACAACAACAAAACTTCATAAAAATAAAATGCTGGCTCTCCAGTGGGAGCCAGAGGTCCTTGCTACCAGGAGGGGGAGGCGCCAGCTGGTGGGGTGGCACGAAGGGCAGGAGACAATCAAGATGGCAGTCACCCTCTCATCCCTCTCCCCCCAACCAGGGACTCTCCACCAATTAGCGCCACGGGGCAGGGCCTCTGCCAATCAGTGCCAAAGAGTGAGGCTGCCACAAAATGCTCATGAAATTGGCTCTGCAGACTGTGAGCAGGCCAGAAAAAATCCCTTTGTCTCACCACAATTTAAGTAGGTCCCTACTTATGCAGTAGTACAAGGGTATCAAACTCATCTTATGCCTCAGGCTGGATCTGGACCATGAAGTTGAATTCACAGGACAATCTATATAGTCAGTGGAGCAAGCAGCAGCACAGTCGGAGTAATAGGCTGGGAGCAGGGCAAAAGCCAAGCAGAGCAATAGGAGCTGTGCCGGCACAGCCTTTGCTCACCCCCCTGCTACTGACACTCATGGCCAATAGGGCCCTTGAGCCCCAGATCCTGTGGCAGTCCCCACTAGTCCTGCTTCCACATTCCCTGGCCTGCCAAGAACCCCACAAGCCAGATGCAGCAGCTCCATGGACTGTATCCAGTCCATGAGGCATACAATTGATATATGTGTCTTCAGTACTCCGTATGCATAGCAGGAGCTGACCCCTAGCATCCATTTATAATTTTGAAATGTTGACCGGTTCTTGGTCCAGGATACTTTCCATAGTGCCAAATATGGGTAACAATGATACCATGCACCCCTATACTGTTTTCCATCTCAGGACCTCAAAGTCCATTTTGAATGATAAGTACATGACATGCCCCGTACTCAAGAGCTTCATACTGAGCTGGAATTACTGATGCCTTGTACCTGGTCTGGTACAAGGGAGGCACTTTGGATGTCCACTGTCAACTGCCTTCAGGAACCTGTGACTGCCCAAACTTAGGTATATTCTTCAAAATGTTAGACATGTTGGAATCTACCCCAACCACACCCTGTCCCACTCCCTTTGTCCTCTTCCCCCTACTCCTCTTTGCCACAGCATGCCCGCTGGATTCACAGCATTTGCAGAGGTGGCAAGGTGGCACTGAGCTGACCAAAACTGGTTCTGTACCAGTAGGAACCTCTGATAAAGAGCTATCCCATTAAGTGCCTTATGTTGCACCTTTGTTTAGTGTAATGATGAATTGGGCCCCCTGTCTAGTCACAGACAACAGTGCAAAGGGTTGTACAAATCAGCTAGCACCATACAGTCTTTATGTGATGTTTGAAGTGACTTCATAAGATGGAGCACAATGGTACAGTGACTGATTTCAAAGGGAGTTTAGGGTATGCAGCAAGTACATGAAACTAATTTTTTGTTTATAGTCCTGCAGGTAAATTTGCTCCTTGGTTGGTGAATATTACTGTCACTCATTTCACTATGAGCCATGTGGGTGCACAAGCAGACTCTGCAACTGGCCCCTGGAGTTTACAATTGGGTGATTGTCTTGTATTCACAATGTGTAAGGGGTTGCAAGTCTATTGATTTCTGTGCGGGCCGGGAGTGACCCGAGCCCTTTTTCGTGCTGCACGCGGGCTGTGGCCAGCAGCCCGGGCACGCCGGGTTGGAGAGGGAAGGCCGTCGAGCTGGAATTAGGCACAAACGCGTATCGGTAGTTTTAAAGATTGCTTACTTACACCGAGATGGCAGTGGTGTAGGCTGGAAAACTTGCTTGAGTTGCAGTTACAGACAGACAACACAGACGGTCTCGTGGAGGTTGCTAGGCTCCACGGTGCAGAGCTCCGGATGCTCTGGGTGAACGAGCCACCAAAATGGGAATCATAGATACGTCTTATAAAAGTCGCGCTCGAAGACGGGAAAAGGTGGGTGGTGGATCAGGCCACCAAGCTCCTCTGGATCTCACACAGGGTTTCTATTACCCTGCCATGTACCCAGAGTCCCCATGAGATGGATGTGGAGTCCTCTTCGGCTGGGGCGGAAACCGCTCAAGCCTCTTATACGGCTAACAGGCCAATCATCTCTGCAAAAGAAGCTGCAGAAAAGGCGGGAAACTCGTCCCTGCACCGGGGTTTTCCTCTGCAAGAGGAAACACTCCCGTGCAATGCTCTGCAACTTGGCGGGGATAATTCTGGTGCTGAAGCACACACAAAATCATGCCTTTTGGGTCATGACAATTTCATCAGAGTTGCATCTGTTTCCATCACGCCTCAATTAAACTCTTGATTTTTTAAATCACAATTAAAAGACAGCTTAACTTAATTAATCTGTGTTAAAAAAGTCAGCAGCCTGACTTACCCATCCTAATGCTGTCCAGTGCAATTGAGATGTGATTAAACTCTTATCATTTTGAACACACTTCTGTAATTGTGATTTACATAGAATCATAGAAAATTAGGGTTGGAAGGGACCTCAGGAGGTCATCTAGTCCAACCCCCCTCTCAAAGCAGGACCATCCCTAACTAGGTTATTTCAATCAAGGCTTTGTCAAGCCGGGCCTTCAAAATCTTCAAGGATAGAGATTCTACCTCCTCTCTAGGTAACCTGTTCCAGTGCTTCACCACCCTCCTAGAGAGAAGTTTTATCCTAATATCCAATTTAAACCTCCCTTGCTGCAACTTAAGCCCATTGCTCCTTGTTCTGTCATCTGCCACCACTGAGAACAGTCCAGCTCTATCCTCTTTGCAACCCCTCTTCAGGGACTTGAAGCCTGTTAGGTGGCCCTCTTGGTCTTCTCTTCTGCAGGCTAAATAAGCCCAGTTCCCTCAGCCTCTCCTCATAAGTCATGGGCCCCAGTCGCTGAACCATTTTTGTTGCCCTCCACTGGACTCTCAAAAAAAATTGGGTGCTTATCTTGCTGAGATCCTATGACCCCAGCTGACTTCCTGCCTTCGGGAGGGGGGGGAGGCTGGACTCGATGAACTTCCGAGGTCCCTTCCAGCCCTAATGTCTATGAAATCTATGAAATCTATGAAATATCAGCCAACTCAAGAGAATGAATTATTTTGAATTTCCCTTGATCTCTTCATGCTTTCTTTGGCAACACATGAACCGTAATGTTAACCATGATTGGGAAGGGAAAGGTTGTTGGTACGCAAAAGGAGAAGAAGAAAGCTGGTAACTGGAGACCCAGACCCACTGCATCTCCAGATGGCAAGAAGGAAAGTAGGCAAAGAGATGAAGAAGTTGAAGAGATACTAATAAAAATAAAAGCATGGGTAAGTTTATATAATTTCAATACTTTTGTCAGCAGATGGAAAAGGGTTCATTTAGTAGTTTAACTGATTCTTATTTCATTTAAGTATTACTTGGGATATCAATATTTTTCTTTCATTTAGCCAAAGTTTTGAAATCTAAACATGATGGGCTTGGCTTTTGCAATTGTTCCCCCGTTAGCAGTTTGCCTGCTCTTGGTTTTAAGTAGAATGAAAAATCTTGTTTGCCTAATACATGGTATCCTGCAATGGCTGTTTTTTTTTTTAAATGGACTAGTTCATTTTTATATTGAATGACAATGCACCAAGCATAACAACAATTCAGCACTGCACAGATGACTGTTTGAAGCATGATTGTCTAGTTAGTTTCAACACTAGTGAGGGTATGAAGAGCTGTCAGAAAGCAGTGGGCTTATCAACAAGGATGTCATTTCTAGGAATCAGGATGGATTCTTTTTTAAAATATATTTACAGCCCCAAGGGAAAAATCACAGCTTCTTAAAGAACTGGTTTGTAAAAGTAGCAAGGGCAATGAAAGTCATCTTACAACAGATGCACTGGTTGGTGGGTCATTTAAATTTTGCCTGAAGGGTAATAGCAGCAGGATGGGCATTTGAACTTTGTTTAGCAGTGTCCCCAGCAGGGATAAGGATGTCTTATCACTTTATTAGAATAACAAAGTCATTAAAGAAAGATTTGGGAAGGGGGGAAGAATTATTTTTAGACAGATTCAGTTGGATAGTTTTGCAATAGCATCAAGTCTCAGTGACCAGCTTAAGGTTGCAGCTGTTTATAGCTGCATCAAGAGGCATTCCAGCTGTGTTCCTGGTGGGTAAAAAAGTTGGCCTGCTAAACAGAAGGCAAAGGAAATTATAGTGAGAATGAAAGGATGACAATACATACAAGTGTTCTAGCTAAAGATCACATCCTGTTGCACCTAAAAATATAGAAATCTGAAAAAAAATATTAATACAGCCAGTATGTGTCTCATAAATCTTTGGTTTCTGGAGTAGCAGAGTCTAGCTGACTCGTCTCCTAATTGTAAATGCCTTCCATTTAAAATCCTTGTCTTCAGTGTCCTAGTCATGCAATGAGCCCTCTGCCAGTACTGAACCCCATTGTTCCTATAACCTATGAGTTTGGGATGTAGGTAACTAAGCCATAATATTTTCGCATATGGCTATATCCTCTGACAGAAAATTACAATAAAGTGTTCCAAACAAGCAGAAACATGGTACTAATTAACTCAAAGTGAGCTTTTATGTAGCCTTTAGCCTCTCTTCCCACTTAGGCATCTACATCTGTTACTGAACACAATGTCACTTCTCTCATTTTCAAAAAGTTGCATCTTACATTACACATACACTGTCCAATGCCTCCAAGAGGAGGCAGTACAGCACCATTTTGAAGCACTGCAGTGTTAGCCAGAAGAATTTTCCTCTAATTACTTCTGCTAAGTGATTAGAACATCTTGGGATCGGGAGCCCAAATGTCATGAAATCTGTCCTCATTTTTATTTGGGCTACATGCCATTTTTTTATATTGTTAGTTCATAACACAGTTTTCGAGAACAAAAAATGTGTAGGAGCTTGGAGACACATTAAGGTGAGAAGCATTGTTCTTAAAGTGTTGTGAGTAATGAACTTTTTTTTTCCTGGGTTCTAGCTATGTATGAGCATCAATGCAAACACCTGTTTGGGCAGCTGAACCTTGTTTGTCCCTGTGCCTCTTGCCTATTCCTGGGCAATCTCATAACATGTGTAAATGGCCTGGCCCTTTGTTGCCACGTCTTGCAGGATCAGGATGCATCAGAATTGTAGTCTAACAACAGATCAGTAGAACAAAAGTGTTCCCCTAGTGCCTATGAATAAAGCCGAGTGTTAAAAATCACAGGGGCGTGGCGGAGCAGGAAGGAATTGCAGTATGCAGTGCATTTTATGTAAAAACATATAACATTTATGTGGAAAGAAGAATGGGGAAAGTGCCTATAGACTTCTCATGAAGTACAAGAAAAGATGGTTGTTACAGTGGTTGCAGTAGACTGGGAACTGGAAAACCTGGGCTCCAGTCCATTCCACATGGTCCCTGCGTGACTTTTGCCAGAGCTCACATAGTCCTCCTGCTCCTTGTGGTGGTGGGGATGCAGAGCAGGCTGCAGGGCAAGTTAGTTGCAGGCACGTGGATGCTATGTCCGAGTGCTATGAGTACATCTAGATACTGACTGAGCAAGAAGCCAAATGGAGCCATTGCTCTTCAGTCTTAGTGGGAATGATCTCTCCAGCCCTTGTGTTGTGTGGCTGCTGTACATAGGGAATTCTCCACCTCGGGGACTGTTTGAGCTGCTGCAAGCCCATTTCAATGACAAGCAGTAGCTAATGTTAAAGCTTGTGCTCAAGTGACCCCATTCAGCAGAACAGTGAGGAACTTTAATAGGCTGCAGCTGAAGTCAGTTGAATTTAAGCTTGTGCCTCAGGGCTTGGTTGAATGGGAACCTAAATGTACAGTGAAAACAAGCTCTGAATGCAAATATCACAGCGTAAAACAATAAATTCAGTTTTTGCCATTAGACCAGATTAGTCTGAACCTGTATTGGGTCAAAGGGCCACATCTGGAGTCCTGTGTTCAGTTTTGGGCCCCCACTACAGAAAGGCTGTAGATAAATTGGAGAGTCTAGCAAAGAGTGACAAAAATGGTAATCAGGCTGGGGCACATGACTTATGAGGAAAAACTGAGGGAACTGGACTTATTTAGTTTAGAGAAAAGAGGACTGAGAGGGAATTTAATAGCAGCCTTCAACTACCTGAAGGGTGGTTCAAAGGAGGATGGAGCTGGACTGTTCTCAGTGGTGGCAGATGACAGAAAAAGGAGCACTGGGCTCAAGTTGCAGCGAGGGAAGTTTAGTTTAGATATTAGGAAAAACTCTCTCACAAGGAGGGTAGTAGAAAACTGGAAGAGATTACCCAGAGAGATGGTGGAATCTCTACCCTGGGAGGTTTTTAAGACCTGGCTAGACAAAGCTTTGGCTGGCTTGATCTAGTTGGGGATGGTCCTGTTTTGAGCAGGGGGTTGGACTAGATGACCACCTGAGGTCTCTTCCAACCCTAATTTTCTATGATTCTATGAAAAGGGAGTGTACAAATCCTTATATCAGCATACCTTCTAGGACAAATCTTCTATTTGCCCTTGCCAAGCTGCCTCCCCATCTCGTAATCATATTTTATTCCCAACTACGTATATGTGTGCCTGTACAAAGTGCTACCCCTTTCTCTGGCATGGTGCAGGCCTTGTGCTCCACATACAAAACAAATCTTCCTTTCACTCCCAGTTTCCTTGTTTGATTCTCCTGCCATACCTTGATGTTAAATCAGAGGATGGGTCCTGGGGGAGAGAGGGCCTTGCTGTCAGGGTGTAGCACTCCTCACAGTCTGATGTGCTACAGATTCTTAACAGCCACTCCACCCCTTCCAATGTCGTTCATGATTTGCTACCTACCCATCCCTGTAGGACTCATTCCTGCATTCCCATAGTCTCTAGTCCCATAGTCAGGTCTTTCCAAGCATGGGCCTTTTCCTAAGCCTCCGTTTAAATCTTTCAAATAAGCCCTGACTAGTCCTGGCTCTCCTTTGGCCTGCTTGGCCTAGCCAAGTATCTCTTTTTCTCTTGTTTTTCCCCAAGCCTATGCTCAGTATCAACTTTTTTCCACTGCCCTTCTCTGGCAGAAGCTTTTCTGCTGGCACACTTTACTGATATTCCTGGAGGGTAGGATCTTACAGTCTGTTCTGTCCATCTTAAATGGCTCTTCCCCTTCATTTTTGTAATAGGGACCAGAAGGGGCCCTGTAAAAACATGGAAATGTGTTAGTATATGATAAGTGTTCTAAGTATCATATCACTTCATATATATATATATATATATATTTGGCTTCTCCCCACATATAGCCATATAAAATGTAGCTATAGATGTAACTGTTTTAAATCATTTATAACTTAACGTGGGACTATAAGTTATCTTGGAAGATGTAACACACGTAAGAGAACCATGGTTTGAAAACCGTCTATTTATTTTATATACTCTTGTTCATCAGTGTGACTCTAAGAATAGATTTAGCTACCATTTCTTTTTAATGATGCTAAAATTAGCAATGGTCACTGGAAAAACAAACAAACAGTTATCTCAAATCCAACCTTACTGTAAAATTCTCCAGTACTTGCAAGGCTGTAATTGATGGACTTTTTACTTCCCATCATAATGGGCACTCTGTTACACATCTCACAAGTATCAGACCCTTTGAACATTATCCTTCCTATAGCCAATTGTATCATGTCTAAAATGTACAACAAAACTTTTAATTAATCTCATGATGTTTTAGCTGGCTTTGGGCCAATGCCACTCTACAGACTGACTAAATGTACTGGAAATGGACTGTGGGCTTCAGTATTCATTACAGCTCCTAATAGTCCATCAGTTAAACTTGGATAGCAATTAAAAGATTATAGACAAACTTTTTTGCCGATTCTGTTGCTCTTTTCTCCATTTTCATGGACTTGCTCAGTAACATTTCTTGTTCAAGGTTCCTACACTAAGAAAGACCTTTTAAAACCCAATCCATTCACACATTAAGATTAACAAGGGCAGCAGAAATAATACTATAGATATAGATATTAAGATATATATCTAATAATACTCTCTCTCTCTCTCTCTCTCTCTCTCTCTATATATATATATATATATATACACACACACACATACATACATACACACACTAAGATATAGATCCTCATGCCCCAATGTCTCTAAGGTATGCTCTCCCAGAGGAGCTCCTTCCAGCATTGCAATTATTTAAATTTGCATTCCCTGGAAAAGGGGAGAGGAAATGAATCCCCCTTTTGATGTGGGTGCCCCTACTAGTGCACACCTGGCGCAAATTGTGCCTGTGCACCAATGGAGGTAAATCAGTCCTTGACTCTAATGTCAGCTTATTCATCTGTTCTTACCATAACTAGCTGTGCTAAAAATGAGATCTACTGCCTTCACTTTGCAGGCTCTTAAGCACCCCAGTGTTAGTGATGATACTCACATGTATCTCATAAAAAAAAGAAAGAAAACATTTTACAGTCAAATTAATTTCACATCCCCAGATACCCACAGCTGGGGACAGCTCAGAAGTAAAGCAGGTCAGGCAATCACAGTTCATCTCATTGTTTCATAAATCCAAGTTTCTTTCATCTTGAGTCTCACATTCCCCACTGCCCCAATCTCATAATGGATTAAAGAGTCTTCCCTGCCTCTCCTTAACAAAGTAATCTGCAGTCTTCTTTTTATATTTACAATGTGACTCTCACACAGTGCATTTGGCATACAATTGATAGCACTCACGGCAGCAATAATAAAAATATATGCAGTCATTCACTATACATGGAGTGAGGGAACAACTGTGGAGGCTAGAAATAGGACAAATAAACAGGACTCTATATTATGCTACAAGTATAATGACTGAGAAAGTTTGTTATCTTTCAACAGTCTAATGGGAGTATGAACGTATGCAGATATAGGTTTGTAGATGTTAGGGTCAGAAGGGACCTCAATAGGTCAATGAGTCTGACCCCCTGCCCTGGGCAAGAAAGAGCGCTGGGGTCAGATAACCCTAGCTAGGTGCTTGTCCAGTATAAAGTATAATTAACTTTAACTGTGGCTTTGCTAATAATTTTTTTGAGATGGCAGGTAGTGAACTTAGAATGTATCTATGAAGCTCCAAATGTATATTTAGTATTCTGTTAAAATACCAAGTTTAGTACTTTGCATTTATAGCACCCACCTCTCAGGAAGGTCAAAACAAGCCAGGTCACTCAGGCTTTTATCCTGCAACTTGTTCTATACCCACTGAATTTGAGCTAAAGTTCAAAGCAAATTGGCCTGGGGTGCTCAGTGAAGCATTTCCAAAAATCAGTTTTGAGGTTCCAATAACTGAAAAATGTCAGGTATTTGAATTTCTCGCAAACTCAAATATTCTTCCAGAAAGCAAACTCTAAACCTAATTTTCTATCACAAAACAGTTCAGATGAAAATATTTTGACCAGCCCTGTGTAGCTCAAAATGCTGAGGCAATGCTGGGATTAGAACCCAAGTTTCCTTGATACCCAACTACAAGTTAGTGACTGAGAATCACAGTCATAAAAATCATTAGTGATGACTCTGGAATCATTTATCCAACTCTGCAAAATAATGTATATTCCATAATAAGGAATGGCAAAAAACAAATTGACAAAAAGGTCTGATTTAGTAGATTCAATCTTGTTTGCTTGTTATATTGCAAACACCTCTTACTAAAAAAAACCTACAATTTGCTGACAGCAATCTGAATGTGTTAAAGAAGGGCACATGTATAGAACATCTTATTTGCTAAATCAAAATTATTTTAAAAAAAAAGCTGAATACAGAACAAGCTGTGTCTTGTTCTAATTTACAGCTGAGCTTCCTGTTTACATATTGTTATTTGTTTTGTGCAACCAAAAGCAGTTCTGAAAGATTTCAATGTGTTTCCCATCATCCTGCATATTGTTTTATTATACTTCCTTCAGAAACAATGGCTTACGGTCAAATTAACTCATGCAGAGACATTTAAGATGCGTCATGTTAGTAACAGTGACATCATTAATTTATGTTGCTGCTCTGTATGACAAATGTCATCTAAAAAACCTCACTACAATGGCTTTCTTTTTTTTTTTGGCCAGGCATTTCTGCCCAGTCTGGCTTTATGAAATATGTACAGCTTCCTTCTGGCTCTTGAACATCAGAATATTGTCCAAATGAATTTTAACTCTGATCCTTAAATCTTTTTCAGGGTCTGGGCACACTACATGTTTTAGTTGAGGTAACATGTCGTTACATCAGTATAAATGAGCAATGGCCATGTGATGTATAGCTGCATATCAGTGTGACTTACTAGAATCCAATTTAGAATTAGCTCAGGAAAAAAATCAGGGTAAGCCACACTGGTGTTAAGTACTGTATACTGGTGCCAATGTCACATATCTGTTTCTGTGCAGGGGTAGCTATCCCCTCAATGCAAATAGGCTGTTACTGGGTTCTCCATCACCTACTGATAAGGTACTTCATTAGTATCTCCCACAACACCAAACCTGAGACAGCTAGTAACCTGCCCATTTTGTTTGCCAATATAACTTGTACATCAGCATATACATCATGTGTCATATGCCTAGGCCTTCAATCCCTTATCTTTTATGCATAAAATTGTTAACACTTACACAATATCTACCCTCTATCTCATAGTTGTAGCACTGATATTCATTTAAGTCTTACTCCTACAAGATATGTAAATGCATACATAAAAATAAGATCATGCTTGGCCCCCACAAGAAAAAGAGAAAGCAAGGCCAGCCGCATTGGTAGACCAGTGCTCTGCTCAGTACAGTGGAGCTAACCCTCGGTTTTCCCCCCAGAATGCTCCAGAAGTGAGTGCAAGTCCCATCTCTTTCAAAAGCTCATTCAACTGTTCCTGCTCACGGCTGACATTGCATGTCTCACTGCATCAACATACCAAAATGGGGCACATATACATGAGACGTTTACTGTGGAGTTGCCCAACTAGCTCTGCAGTAAAATCTCAGTGGGCATGTCTACACGAGATGCTAAATGCTCAGTAGACTAATTCTACTGTGCATTAGTGCACCAGGCAAAAACCATGCTAATGTGCAAATGTACAGTAGAATTAGTCTACTGTGCAGTATGGTCACCTAAAAAACGTGCGCCGGCACTACTGTGCAGTGGCACTGATTACAGCACATTAAGTTAGTACTTGTCATTACAGGTACTAAACTTAATGCACTGTAATTACAGAGCATTAATGAATATGTAGATGCACCGCTGTCTACACATGTGGAACTATTAGGCCATGGTAAATTAATAAATGCCGCTGTAGGTTAGTACTTGTCAGCATAAGTACTATCCTGTGGCAGTGTTATTTAGCGCATCGCTATGCACATGTAGACACTGATGGGGCTAGCTGGGGCTCAAGGGTGCGTCAGTGTGGAGGCTGCCTGCTGGCTAGCCCCACACTGGAACACCTTCACCCCTCCAGCCAGTCCCTCCACAACACATTGATTTGAGCCAGAGCAGCCTGCTGACCCTGCAAACCCGTGTCAACCAGGGCTTCTTTGACCCGGCTTAATGTGGTGCGGTCCCAGGTGCACATGTAAACATGGCGCCTGGGAGCAATACACTCTTGTGAAGACTGTGCCAGAGTTTATTCAGTCAAATTCACTGCATGTGTAGATGCACCCATGGAGTAGGGAAATAATGCTGCAGTATTTCATAGAGTTCTAAAGTCCTGTGCCTACTGAAGCTCTGCCAGGGTTGATGCAGGGCCTCCTTGTCCTCAAAACAGGTCTGTTCCAGGGCTTGGGAAAATATTTATTCAATATTGACTATAGCACTATACTGTGGGTAAGCAAATGAAATGGTCTTGATCTCTTGCTTTTTCAGCTCCTTTCTTCGCGAGTAACATATTTCAAGTAGTAGTTGAAGGGAGGCCTTATGGCAAAAAAGAAGCATGAAGCAGTTCCAAGCACAGGGAAAACCATGAAGACCAGAAGGAGAGAACAGAAGGACACAAAAAGAGTGAAAATTTCAGGTTGCAACACAGAGGCCTCACAATTACTAAAACTGGGACTGAAGTAGTATATAGGCCTTGTTGTTTTGTCTTTCCGCGGAAAGCAAATTTCACACAGATGACACTACTATTTGGTAGCTTTACTTATGAGTAATGACAGAAGTAGAAAGCATACCATAGATTTTTCCATTGTAAATAGCAAGTATGTGTACAGGAGCATTGCAATGCCTTATGGCTAGGACTGGGTAAATTTGCTATTCTGTCTGTGTGCGCTAGTACTCACTCTCTCTCTCGCTCCTATCACTCTTTGCCTATCCTGAGTTGTGATTCACATCAGAGGTACTGTATGGTGGCACAATAGCATTTCATGCGAAAATTCTTTAAAATACAAGGTTATGTTGGGGGGGACGACCAATTTCTTCACCTCAGGGGCAAAATTGGAGTTCACACGTGCGATGGACTGAATAACACTTCATCTCAAGAGCCAATTTTCTTCCAACCCCCTTCAGCAATCAAAACATGGATTTTTAGTTTTGTACCTGATTTGCTAAATAGCTTTTTCTCTTTTTTCCTTTTTTTTCTTTCAGAAAGGCAAATATAGAATTGTGATTTGCTGCACTCATCAGAAACTAGTTATTTTTAGCCAAAACTATTGTTCTCTACAAAGACAGGCAGCTGACTGATTAATTAATTCCTTTTATGTGTGAAGTAGTATTCTTTCCTTAGTTGAAATAAGAGGCCAAAAGGAAAGAAAACTTTAATTGTTGTGGTTAATTATTTGTGTTGTAGAAGTATGTAGGAACCCATTGTGGTAGATGCTCAATAAAATACAAGGTGTATGCAAAAAAGAGAGAGTGTGTTGTTGTCTTTAGCAGCTTAATTTGTATAGCAAATGGTAAGCAGAGACATGGAGGAGAAAAATAAAGAAGAAGAAGAAATGGGAAGCCCAAATATCTGGAATGTTTTTAATCATGTGCTTAATTTCATGGACTCCATCACTTGATTGGCGGAGTGCAGCTATATACAAATGGAGGAGCTTGAAAACATTTTTCTATTGTGGACTATTCCTTCAGAAACAGACTCCTATATTTTCAGAACAGACCTAATCCCCACTCAAGGATGAACCTCCACTTCCATTTTTAGCACCTATACTGCTTGGTAGGTTGGAGAAATAATCTCAGAAACATGCCGACAAAGTGAACATGAACTTGTTTTAATACTAATAGGTGTGACTGCATTCACACAGTTGTAGGTTTGTTTTTTCTTCCTGAGTAATATCAAAGCTACCATGAGCATTTATGACAAAAATCTTAAGAGTTTCACTCATACATACCTTAGAATACCAAACACCGCATTTCTAATTTTAAGTTGTAAGCCATAGACTAAGTGGGTGTTATAGTCTATAATAATATTTATCATAATAATAGGCTTATTACTTAATATTTACAATAATAATAGGCCAATCACAATGCTTACTGAAACAACCACTCAGAGTGCTCTGGACAGACAGAATAAGTCTATTATTATTATAACAGATATTCCTAAGCCTGTGTTTACACATGGACAGCTTTATGTAGCCTTTTTAAGGGTGAGAAGTTTTGATTCTGTTAAAGTATTTGGTCAAAGGATAACTAAGAATCCTGTATTTAAAGAAATACTTTTGCAATAAAAATTTAATCACAAATGTTGTGTGAGTTTCAGCTAGTCAATTCATAATTTCAAATAGTGAATATATTCAATAGTATCTTGAGTCATTTGTGGGTATACCATGAACAAAAAGAAGCAAAATTAATCTTGTTATTTGTTATGAAATATTTGTTATTCATAATATTCATAATTTATGGGCAAAATATTCAAACCACAGTGACTAATATTTGGTTCTTAAATTTGTAACTATGCACCTAAATTAAATTGGTTTGATTTTCAGAAATGCTGACAAACAGCCACAGGCTTGCAGAACAGAGGAAGCCATATTCAAGTTCAGCTCGAGTCATGCATGAGATTTTTCAATGAACTGTTTGCAGTCTGGCCCACTGGCCTTTCACGAGCAAAGACAAGCAATATTTGTGTAAGAAGTCCCTGTTCTCAGTCATGCCCTTTCCTGGGAGCTGAGGTTTGAAGGTCTTTTTACCTCCTAGATCCACTGCTCTTCATTTACAGTATATTTGTCTGTTGCAAGGTAGCACCATGCAGGAATACCCCCAGATTAGTTCAGGAAGTGCTAGTCTTAGAAAGTGAAGTAGTATAATCATGTTAATGTGAGGGAGCATTGAGCTAATTAGCTCTGCAGTTGGGAAGCAGAGTGAATTATCTGAGATTCATTGCCTTGCTAATGCAGTTGCCTTGCATTTATCTGTTTCTTTAGATCCCTCTTCCAAGTTGGACATGCTTTGCAGACATAATGGGGCAGTCATAGGTGGAGGGAGAAAAAATTATTTGCAGGGGCTAAATACACGGATGCACACGTGCCCTCCCTCAGTAAATAAGTCTGTGGGGGAAGAGCCATGGAGGGTGGGCAGATCAAGGCCCCAGCAGTGAAGGAGGAAGCGGGGCACAGGCAGGGGCTGGGGTGAGTGGGGTCCCAGCTTGGCCGGGTAGTGGAACAAGCAGAGGCCCAGAGGGGCACATCTCACCATGATCTGTGTGTGGGGCAGAGGCAGCTGCCATTGCGCACTGGGCTTTGAGCCCTGCTGGCCCTAGAGTCACACAACGCAATGTGTATCCCACTGCCTGGCAGCCCAGCACTCAGTGGCTGCCATCTCCATCCTACGCAGAGATGGAGGAGGCATGGGCATGTGCCCCCTGGGCCTCTGCTTGTCCCACTACCAGGCCAGCTGGTGCTCCACTCACCCCCAGGCCCTGCCCATGCCCCTGCTTGTGCCCCGCTCCCTCCATCACTGCTGGGTCCTCAATTTGCTGTCCCCTCACGATGGTGAGGGAGGGAGTAGGACTGGGGCTGGGGCAGGCCCTGCACAGCCAGGGTGTGTATGGAACTGAGCTGCGAGTGGCTTGCCCAGGGAGCTCCCAGTGTGGAGAGCGGGTGATGGCTCCCGCTGCTGCATGCTCCTCAGGAGGCATGGGGGGCATGTGTCCATGGATCTGCGCAGGGCGAGGGCAGGCTGTTGCAGTGGGCTGGGGCTGGGGCTGCTCTGGGCTTTTCCCAGCAGGGGCTTGGGTTGGGCTGCACTTGGGGCAGGGCTTTTAGTGGTGCTGGGAGAGAGGTTGAGGGGGCCTACAGCCAATTTTGGGGTGGCTGCAGCTCCCCCCACCCTGTAGCCCTTGTCCCAGCACCACTTCCACCCACCCTGAGCACAGCCCAGCCCACTCCCTCCCCCTTCCTCTCCCCGCCACACCAGGAAGTGCCTAGTGCTGCCCCAGCCCCAGCCCACAGTGGCAGCCCGTCCTTGCCCCATGCAGATCCAGGGCACATGTCCCCATACTTCCCGGGGCGCACATAGCAGCAGGAGTCACATCCACTGGATGAGCCATTTGCTGCTCCATCCCTTACCCTGCCCCAGCTTTGCAGCCCCAGTCCCACTCCCTCCTTCACCACTGTGTGCGCGCCCCTCCCCACCCCTGCTGCACCTGCTGGAAGCCCGCAGCCAAGCTGCTTTGCAGCCCTACTGTTGACCCATATTTGGGGGTGTAAGCCCCATTAGCACCCCCCTTCCACCACCTATGGCAGAGCTCCTACAGCATAAAGCAGTTAATTATAGCATTTGTCTGGATAGTACAGGGTTAGTCATTTGGTATCTACATAATCTTTCTCAAAACAGGAACCAGGTTTCTTGTCAACTGAACTTAACTCCAGTCATGCCCAAAGACACCTTGGTCTGCCTTCCCAGCCAGATGCTTCAGTTGAAAGTTGTATGGTTGGAAGGACTAGTGACAGTATAGTACACAGGCCAGGAAGAGCAAACCAATAACCAGCTAGTGCTGCCTCTATATATATGTTCAGTGTACAATATGGCATAGGACCTCCCATCAGACAGTTCCATCAGACCCTCCATCAAGGAAAAAAATCTGCTTACCTTCTGCCTATTTTCTGAATTCTGAGTAAGGATCATTTTTATATATGCTGCAGCTCGATGATCATATGGCTCAGTGTCTGATCATGTCAATGCTCCTAAAAAAAATCAGCGTCTTAGATCAGCACATCAAGTCCTGGTGATGAAGAAAGCTCCATTCTATTCCCAGTTACACTTAACATGTGACTAGTTAATCATGTCTTACGTAGTAACCCAGCCACACATTCATGCAATTAATGGTGCAATAAAATAGGGAATAAGCCACAAATGTATTACACAGAATTAAATTGAATGTATGGCCAGCACTAATTAGCTGATTTGTGCTCCCAGCCTCAGGGTCACAGTAACAAGAAAGGCTCTGGGTGCTCCCAAGGCTGGGAGAGCAGATCAGCTGACTGGTGCTCCCAGCACTGGAGACACACTGAAGCTAAGGGCCAATGTGCCCCAAAGCTGGAAGCACCGATCAGCTTGCCAGTACAGTGGAAGACTGGGATCATGATCCTGAGGTCCCCCTGCAGTGCCAATAGGGCACTATTGGGAGCGATCATGGCTCAAATCCTGTTTCACCTTTAACTGAGCTTGGGGCTCCGGATGCTCCCTTACAGCCATTCAGGTGAAGAATGAGTGACAGATCCTTCACCAGAACTTGCAACTGTTCCTTATACTGAGTTCTCTGTAAAAACCTGTGGCCGAGTCCCAGAAGCCCTTCTGCTCCCACCTTTAATAGAGGCTGCCTTTACACAGATCAGAGTGGATCTGGTGGGCTTCAGGAAAGTGTAAAGTGATACCAGTACACTGTGGTCCTTCTTGATTATGTTACTAAGATTCAAAAGGCAATTACACTGAGTTCCACAGGAACTATAACATCAGAGGTGATTACACTTTTTGCTTACATGGAAGTACTATGGGAAACACTGACAGGTCAAAGTACCAATTTCATGTCCCATGGAATTAAAGAAAGATGTAGTCTGTTGGAGACAGTTAATTCAAAAGTCACTCTACCATCTCCAAATGGGGGGTCTGGTCGAAATGATTTCATCAGACCATAAAGGTAACATTGAAGTTTGTGGCCTTGGACTCCAGACACCTGGACTGGTTGCAAACCTCCTCATCCCTGACACTGGGCCTAGTTGCAGCCCCCAATATTTCTGAATGCCATTTGAGAGGTGCCACAAGCTTCTACCGGCTTTTCACACTGTTGAACTCCTTTATGGGAAATGTCCCAAGGACTTTTACATCTCCCATTAGAGTCCCAAGAGGAACAAGGCTCTCAGGCAGCCAGAGTCAAGATTCCTGAAGGGGCTTAAAAACACTGGACTTGCTTTCCTCAGGAAACTTACCTTGATGAACAACAGGCCCAGGAACAGGTATGTAATCCAACACTTCTGAGTATTTTAGCCTGAGGATCAGGTACGATTGTTGGTGTCTAGCACAGAGCCCAAATTGTTGGATCTTTTGTCAGGCTCCTCTTCTGGGGCCAATTCCATTATAAGGAATTGGGCCAATGGGCCCAATTCATGGGCCAATTCCATTATAAGGTCTCCAATGTGCTTTAATGGTCATCTCTTCTTAGATTTCCATATTGTGACCTGTTTTTAGGGAAGTGGTCTGCTTAAGAGGAAAAGGGGAGGGACCTCCTCTGACCTCAAAGTGACAGCTTGTTTGTTCCCTGAGTCTATGAGATGACCCTTTCTTTGTCTTATATATCTGGATGGGGACAGTCAGCTTGGCTGAGCTCTGTTTAAATAATCATGTTCCCTAAAGACTAGGCCTGACCCTATCTATATGCCACAAAGGGGAAGTCCTAGCAGAAGTTACCAGGATGTTCACATAAAAATCAAATTGCTGGCGGGGAGTGTCTCTTATCCACTGAAGAAACCCACGTCCTACCAGTCAGGCAGTTCCTTGTGTGGACTGCAGCGTGTTTAAGTTTTTCTGTACTGACTCCACCTCACATTGTCCAGGCTTCTTGGTTGAGTCTGCCCAAGGAGATTGTGAAATATCCATCCTAAATGTTGCTGTTTGTCCTGGTCCTACTCCTGGATGACCTGTTCCCACATCATCTTTTGCTACCAATTGTTGTGCTGTTGCTGCATGACCTGCTGTTCTCTGTCTGTTTTAGAAATATATCCAGATCCATCAAGCATCAAGACTCTCACCCACCCCCTCCACATAGAAAATGTAGTTTCCACAAAATCTACACTTCCACAGCACTGGGAAACTGGCCTCATGCTTTATCCAATTTATGAGGCTGGTTTCCTGCAGGAGCCTTGTTTTCACTCAGTCTCCAAGGATTTGGTAGCACAGGTGCAGGTAGGATAGAACTAGTTTTCCGAATGGCTATTTAGGGACTACTGAAGGACCCAAAATAAAAAAGCAAACGTCCAGCAGTTGCCAACAGACCTTCCTTCCTTTCAAGTGCCCTCAGGCAAGTCATTTATGAGAATTCTCCTCTCAACTATTTAAGGTCTGGCCCTCCTCCCTCTCAGGGCACCCAAACAAGCAGCAGTTGTGTGAGCACTCGCTGTTCTCCGCCTAACCCTTCCCCAGAAGCTGAAGTTCAGAGATCTGTTCCTTTCTGTCAGCTCCAATGTTAATTGATCAGTGCTTCTCTCTTTCAAGTCCTTTGGCAGTCTAGGCTTAACAAGCCTTTCAGATGTGTCTGGGCAGTGCTACTTGAGCTGTTAGCAATACTTTAACTCTTACCTGGCCGGTGTGATGTTTGAATGCTCTATTACCATCTCACTGAAGCCACCACCTTCGAGCATAGACCACTTTTATTTAGGTGCCGAAATACAATTCAAGAGCCTATGTTTGAGTACTCACATTTGAATTATTTGCCCATTACCATAACTTCATAACTCCACCTTCCAAGGGAGGTGGTCCTCGCCCCATTCTTGGGGGTCTTCAAGAGGAGACTGGACAGGCACCTGGCTGGGATCACATGATCCCAGGCTTGGTGACCCTTTTCTTTCCTGCCAGGGGCAGGGGGTCGGACTAGATGGGTCACTGAGGTCCCTTCTGATCCTAGAATCTATGAATCTATGAATGAATCTATAACTAAGTAATATGTTCCTGAGAGTCCTTTTATGCTATAATGGGTAAAACTTCTGCAAGAACTTATACATTTAATAGATTTCAAAGACATTAGGGCTGGAAGGGACCTTGCAAAATCATCGGGTCCCACCCTCGGCCCAAAGGGCAGGAAAGCCAGCTGGCATCAGATGACCCCAGCAAAGTGAGCATCCAACTTTACGTTCATCACAGGTCTTCCTGTGCTACCCTGCATGTTGAGGGGTCTTTTCTAGAATCTAAAAAGAGGTCACAATGGAATTTTTTCTTCTTTGTAGTTTAATACAGATTAACTCTGTCTTAATGGTATTGCTCTGCTGCGTTCTTCAGCCCAAAGCTCCAGGACACTTTTGTCTTTTATTACTACACAGATACAAAGGTGATAAAAACCAGAGTTGTTTTGAGTTCCATACACTTTGCTATCTGTGATTTACTGGGTGTGTCTTGAATTCTCTAAGAAGGAAGAAGTAGAGGGAATACAGAAAGAAAAAATGCTACCGAGTCTGTGAGCGTACTGCTTGACTCTGGGGATCTACTTTTGAAATAGGATGCTGTCATTTATTTTGTGGAATCATATTCTTCATAGTCATTAAATAAAAAGGACTCAGTCTAACTACCAATATAATCAATGAGAATCTTACCATTACAGTCCATTGGAGATGAATCAGGCTTTTACTGTGGAAAGTTTCAAAAAACGTATTTCTTGTAACACGATAGCTATGCACTTTTTTTGACTAGGGACAGACATTCAAAAAGCCTGAGCCTGAATTGATTCAATCTTTGCACATTAGTTTATCCTGGCTATGCTGAACTGGTTTGAAACTGGACAGACATTCTCTCTGGACTGAGGAAATTCAGGCACATGCCTGCAGTGGCTCAGGCTAGAAGCTAGGGGGCGCTAGAGCAGCGCTCCCTCCCCTTCTGCAGGGAGCTGAGATGAGGGGGGCATAGTCAGGCCCAGGCAGGACTCTCTCATTAGGGAGGTCTGCCTGCATGGTCCTAGGCTTTTCCCCACTGGCTGCTCAAGGGGCAAGAGCGTTGCCAGCTACCAGCCCTGGGGTAGCACTCTGAGGCAAGGGATGGGTGTACAGTGCAGGCATCTGTTGATGATGCAGAGCTTTTCAATCTCCCTCCCTCCTTTGTCATACTGTCTGCAGCACACCGACCTTCAAGCAAGCTGGGGGCTGATAGTGATAACTGTCTTTATCACCCAATTAGCAAAACAATGGCCTCTCTCCATTACTTCAGATTTCTTAGATAGCTTACCAGCTGACTTGTTGATTAGCTGCAAAAAGCCCTAAGCAATCACAGTTCTGTATGCCTGTGCCAGTGAAATTGGAGAGACACACACAGACACCTCTTGGCACTACCTAGGATACCACATGCCTAGAATCCGTGGGGCTGAGGTCCATGCTGTGGGAGGGAGAGAGGGAGGAGGGGAATTCCTGCTTGAGCAGTGAGGTGGGGTAGGGCAGGGGGAAGCCAGGCAGACCCTGCTGTGTCTAGAGACTCTGTTGGAGCCTTACACAGCATTAGCTAGCATACTGCTTGCTGGCTATGGTCCGTGCTGTGGCAAAGAAGAGGAAGGGATGCCTGTCTCAACAGTAAGTGCTGGGGGGAGTGGGGCATGGGGAATCCAGCAGACTCTGCTGTGCCTGCAAGTCTCTGCCAGAGCTCTGGCCAGGGAGCAGAGGGGAAGGGCCAGCCCTGCTGTGGAGCAGAGAGCTCTGCCCAGCCCAGGATGCTAGGGGACTCTGCTTTAATTTAAACCAGCAAGGAGTCTGGGACAAACATTGCATAAACCCAAATCATTGTTTCATAGCTGGTAGGGTCGGAAGGGACCTGAGCAGATCATCAAGTCCGACCCCCTGCTGTGGCTGGAAAGAGCACTGGGGTCAAATGACCCCCGCCAGGTGTTCATCCAGCCTCCTTTTAAAGACCCCCAGGGTAGGAGCCAGCACCACTTCTCTTGGAAGTTGGTTCTAGCTCCTAGCCGCCCTGACTGTGAAGTAGCACTTCCTGATATCTAGCCTGAATCTACTTTCTGCTAGCTTGTGACCGTTATTGCTTGTCATTCCTGGGAGTGCTCGGGGAAACAGGGATTCTCCCATTGCCTGCTGGTCTCCCTTGGCCAGTTTATAGACAGCCACCAGATCCCCTCTCAGTCTTCTCTTGTGGAGGCTGAACAGGTGCAGGTCCTGTAGCCTCTCCTCGTAGGGCCTGCCCTGCTGCCCCCTGATCATTCTGCTAGCTTGTGACCGTTATTGCTTGTCATTCCTGGGAGTGCTCGGGGAAACAGGGATTCTCCCATTGCCTGCTGGTCTCCCTTGGCCAGTTTATAGACAGCCACCAGATCCCCTCTCAGTCTTCTCTTGTGGAGGCTGAACAGGTGCAGGTCCTGTAGCCTCTCCTCGTAGGGCCTGCCCTGCTGCCCCCTGATCATGCGGGTGGCCCTCCTCTGGCCCCTCTCCATGTTGTCCACATCCCTCCTGAAGTGCGGCGCCCAGAACTGGACGCAGTACTCCAACTGCGGCCTGACCAAGGTCACATAGAGGGGGAGGATCACCTCGTTGGACCTGCTTGAGATGCATCTGTGGATGCATGACAAGGTACAGCTGGCCTTCCTGACCGTATCCCCACACTGTCGGCCCATGTTCATTTTGGCATCAATAATGACTCCTAGATCCTTTTCTGCCTCTGCACTATCGAGAAGGGAGTTCCCCAGCCTGTTGGTATACTGCTGGTATACCAGCAGGTACAGTACTCATCAGGTACAGTACCCTGCACTTGCCAGTGTTGAAACCCATCCTGTTCTCATCCGACCACTCCTGTAGCCTGTCCAGATCCGATTGCAGCCTATTCCTCCCTTCTAGAGTGCCCACTTCCCCCCACATCTTAGTGTCAAATGCAAATTTGAACAGGGTGCATTTTACCCCTGTCTGTTAAGTCTGATACTACATTCAACTAGGGTGATCTCAAACTGGTTTCAGCCATTTTCAAACTGGTTTATGTGCACTGAACATCTGTTCTGTTACAGGTTTAAACCAGTTTCTGATCACTTAAACCAGTTCGTGTGTAATGTAGCCTTTGAGTTTGGAAGCATGTTATGGGAAAAGCTCATCTGCCACACCCAAATAGGTCACAGCAGGCCTTCTTTTACACATTCAGGAGCATTGCTGGCTGGTATGTGGGGGAGAGAAGTGGACAGAACCATAGGCCTGCTTCCTTTGGGTCCACTTTGGGACACCTTTGCTTCCTGGGGAGTTGAACAGGATCAAGGACAGCTCTGTTGATCATTTTTGGATAGTGTCCAGAAAGTCACAGACAACTAAATGGATCACAAGGATTTTATCAAACTTCTGATAACTTTAATAATTTTTGTAGTAATACCAAAAGGACTAATAGCACTCTATTGTACAAAAATTTATGCAATAAAAGATGGTTTCTTCCCATAGATCTCAAAAACTAATTCCAATGGAAACACTTAATAGAGACATTAGTTGCCTGATCTACAAATCTCAGACATGAAAAAGACATTAACTCAGGCTGAAGAAGTCTCAGACAGGCAACAAACTGAGCATATTGAGATAGCTGCGAGTCCCAGGATGTAATACAGGCAGAAACAATGGACTTCCCAGCACCTGGCAAGAGACTGATGCCCATGCAGAAACCTCCAAGTCAGCATTACGGTGCAATGCACGTCAGAGATGAATCAAACATTGTTAATTAATTATGTATAAGTTTTTGAAATGCTGCATTATGTTAATATCTAGTCATATTTTCATCTGCCGTATGTTTTATTGTTTTAATAACACCTCCAAGGTTGCAGCTAAAGGATACTACCTAATAATACCCCCAAAAATTAAGCAACAGAGGAAACATAATATATCTACAGTTCCCACCGGGCAACATCAGGGATGGTGAAGCCAGGATTTAGTGACTGCTGGATAAGCTGGTTTGTAAAATGATGCTATATCAAAAAATCACATAGGTTTAGTACAATGTTTTATACTTATAAATCGAGACAGGGATGTACTGATTGATGGAAGCTTCAGATCCAACCTATTATCTTCAAAACAGAAAAGTATCTTGTCAGATCAGTATATTTCCCCCTGATGGTTGAGAGAGTTGACATTCAGGGATGTTTAGGATTCGTCATCTATTCTGAAAGTCACATCAAGGAATCCTGAAAATTCCTACTTGCTCTATTTCTAATGCACCTGTTACCATGGTTACATGGTGTCAACTGGGTCTGGTTATACATTTGCTGTCATTTATTTCTTCCTTTTGTTCCCCTTCTGGAATAGCTTTTTGATATTTTTATATTGGATTACTTCAATGTGCTTTACATGGTGCTACACTTCAAAAGCATTTGGAGAGTACAGGCTATCTGAAAGGCAGCTGCCTGCCTGCAAGGTGGCAGCGACTACAAGGAATATAGCATAATATATACATTAACTTCCTGTTTATTTCTGGATGCAACTTGTATCTGGATTTTGACTAGTGTGAATTCTGTATTGTAGTTAGACTGCCTTTGTGCCTTAGAGCTGCCATGGTAGCTGTGGCCTTGGCCTAACAGACTACATGCAATAGTCTTGGGGTCAATGTCAAAGTATTCAATTTGGAGTAGGTACTAGAATCCAGCTGGAAACTATACTCTCCAGTTAGTTCAGCAATGCTTCGAAGTCAGCGAACCCCCCTGCTTTCACTGTAGTCAGACAATCTGTTGAACTTGTTGAGAAATACTGGCAGGGCACCAGCCACAAGCCCGTTTGTGAACATTATCAGCACAACAATACACTTAGCACTGCTGCTAATTGACATGCACAAAGGTCAGACGATGATGAGTATCCCTTCCAAGTTACTATGGACCTCATGAGAGGTAACAAAATATTTTCAGGACATCTACAAGACTGTGCTGTTCCACTTTTCTCTTTCAGGCTCATCATGGAAGGTATTAGGATCCACAGCTCTTCAGTTAGGTAGGTGTGTGTGTGGTTTCATACTCTGTCTACATATGTATTTCTGCTATGATTGATATTTAAATAACTGATGGGCCGAATAGAGCCACATCTCCATGCCATAAGGTTACATGGCAGAAAAGCCACTCAAACTTTCTCTGTCCAAGTTGTTGTAAAAGCAGGTGTCTTTGAGCAGTGAGCTTCAAAGACACATTTCAGAGACTCAGACCTCTCTTGTCCTAGTGCTAATAATTGCATCCACTGGGAGAACAGCACTGCATTCAGCATGTTATTTTCGCAAGGATTAAAACAGAGCTATTCAGACTTTATGCCTTCCTCTACATATACAGTCCACAATCATCGAGTCTTTGTTTATCAAGAGACCTCAAAAAAAGACCGCATATATAGTTATGCTATAATGCCCCCCCACTGGGAAGCTATATATCATAAACAACCCTTTTGACATACTCAAGAAAGCAAAAATAAACAAGCAACAAACTTCTTGTGGATTTATTATATTATATTAAAGTCTATACAATATATTCATCTGTATACATACTTTAACATTAATACTTTATGGTATAGGTACTACAATTTCTATTTGTCAGTCACAATTACCACCTATGAATTGACAACTTCATTAAAGATCTTTGCTACTGGATTTGTAATTTTGTGTGCTAGTTTTTTCAATATTATGGGATCGAGATTATCTGTACTTGTGTTGTCATTGTAAACAACCTAAGCTTTACTTCTGTCTTTAAACTGGCATATAACTAACTGTCTCATTTCTTGCTTTCTACAATTTTTTTCCTTTTGCTGTCTAGTTTCATCATGTTTATGAGCTCATATGGTTGCTTAGTTGCCATATTCTCATGCTGCAGGGCTCCTCTGGATGAGAAGTCAGGTTAGATACAGCTCAACCTCCTGTAGCATATGCCTGTGTTATATCAGTACATATTGCAGTTTCAGCAATATGTACTGAAGGTGTTTTGGAGCAACTAGAAGCAGCTTTTAAAAAATGTTTTTGATACATTTATGAACAGTTAAAGGGTTTGGCATCCTTGGACACACTGTTTCAAGCAACTATTTTTCCATATCTTTATTCTTTTCATTATAGTAACTTTAATGAAAGGTGCTACCGGCTGCTGTCCTCTCACCCCTTGTGTTTGGTGGTGGTGGCAGGGAGCGGGGTAGTTATGAGCAACGCCCAAGGACTCATCTGACTGGCATCACATTTATGACCAAATCTTTGGGAACATTGCAGTATTTCAGGATTGGCTAGTTGTTTGCCAGCTCCTGGTTATATCTGATAGCTGTGTCAAACTAAGCTAACCCAGCTTCTGTTGACATTTTGGAAAGTTTGGAGTGGAGAACTGAAAACATTCAATGTCAAAATGTCAAGTGGAGCATTTCAACCTGGAGCAGGAAGTCAGGTGGTGATTGCACTCTCACTGAAAGGAAAGGAGTGTAAGAGCTCTATTCTCTGGCTCTGTTCTAGGGGGAAAAATAAAAATCCCAAGAATGGATAATGAGGGAGCAGAGAGAGAGGAGAAAAAGCTATTAATTGAGAAGAAGATGGGAGCCTCTCACCATTCTGCAAGACAACATCCACCACATAGGAGCATGGGCACTTTGCAGTCATGGTGGCAAGGCAGCCAGATGTAGCTGGTTGCCACCAGTATAACAATGGCTTCCATGGAATCCCTTTGATTGTCACCTACAGTTCGCAGCTTGAACACCTGAGACATCATTAATGACCTCCAGTCCCTCCTGGAAAATGAAAACCATCTCAAGGTAGCCATGCAGGACAAAACTGTCTGGCCTTGCAAACAGATACCTAACCTCAAACAGCATTTCTCTAGCAACAGACTACCTAATTCCTGTTCAGCTCCAGGCCTTGATCTGGACCCAGATGCCAGCTGTGCACCCTCATCAGCACAGACCACATCATCACTGCATTATATAAATAACATGGCTTATAACACCTGAGGTTCATTTACGTGTATTTCTACCAAAATCATGTATGCTATCACCTGCTTACGGTGCCCCTCAGCTGCCTACGTGGCACATCTTCGTGTGCCCCTGTGGCATCATTGCTTCTGCGCTGTTATTTAGTACTTCCTTTTGGAAGTACTAAATGCCAATGCAGTAACAGCCTGTACTGTGCCATGCCAGTGACGCATGAGAGGGAGTGCATTGCTACAGTGACGTAGCTGCGGCATCATGGTGTGCATTGGCGATGCGTAGGGGGTGCAAACAGATGCATGTGCACCCCCTGAGCATGGTGGTGCACGCCTTGTGAAAAGGTGTGTTTGAGGGCGGTTGCTGCTTGCCACCCCCCTCACCACCAACACCACCAGCAGCATCTGCAGGCGGTCCGTGATTGTCA
The DNA here is from genome assembly GCF_000455745.1 of Alligator sinensis. Lineage (NCBI taxonomy): Eukaryota > Metazoa > Chordata > Crocodylia > Alligatoridae > Alligator > Alligator sinensis. The sequence continues at coordinate 721,471 of NW_005842001.1, forward strand.
CTGGCGACAGCTGACGATACCAGCGGTGTCTGCTGGTGGTTGCCGAATATTAGCTGGCACTTGCCATCCCCCACCTGGCTGCCAAGAGTGCTGTGGCTGCCTGTGGCAGCTCCCCACTTGTCTCTGCCATGCTCTGACCACCGACAGCACCGCCGCCACCTGTGGGACCTCGTTGTGCCCCCTCCAGAGCAACGGCGTTCATGATGGTTTGTGCCCACTGATGTTATGGCACCATAGTACATTGCTACAGTGACATAGTGTCTTGTGCAGACATAGACATGCCCACATTGTACAAATGGGTGATCCCTATATGTAAGAGTGAATGAACCGTGTCTGACATCAGTTCTAGAAGGACAAACAAGCTTGTGGCAGAACAATTTATCCTCCCTGAACATTTAATTACTGACCTCCGGGTGGTTGTTCTTAAACAACAAAACTTTAAAAATGAACCTGAAAGGGGAAATTATGGAACAAAAAATTCATCCACAGACTGGATAGTGTTAAGTATTGTTTAAACCAAGACTACCAAGTCTTATGCCATTACTTGGATTAGCTTTCATGAGCTGTGTGTCCCTCACTGGGTTAACTGCTTATTTCTCTCCTATCCACTTTGCCTCTCTCAGGAGTGCCCCCTATTTTTTCCCTTCTCCTTGCCTTGCTCTTTGTAGTCTAATTACTGCTTTCTGTTTAGCAGCTCTGTCTCCTGTAGTCCTTCCACAGCATCTGACAAATTAAGCCCTTTCCTTATGAAAGCTTATTCTATATGTTGCTGATTTAGAATTCCATAAAGTGCAAATCTACCCTGCCTTCTTCATATAGCCAGCAGGAGGGGAAAGTGGGATAAGTACCCTCTGCTTCCATATCAAGAGGTAGGCCCAAGTGGGCAATATTCCAAGTTGAAGGCAGTCTTCCAAGTAGTCAGCACCTTCAGCAGG